>NW_023330406.1:0-135758 GCF_011100685.1 Canis lupus familiaris
TATGACCCAGGATTTCTCAAATTGTAGGGAATGCCGAGACCTTGTTAAAAATGCACACTGAACATCAGGTCTGGAATCTGCATTTTGACCTCTCAGGTGATGCCAGTGTCTGTGGTCCTTGGGTCATGTGCTCAGTAGCATGGGTATAGACTTTCCTGTAGAGAAATCTGGAAGAGCTGTTGGATAGTTCAAGACATAACAAGGTCAAGAAAAAGCATTATTTTGTTTTTATTTCTGAACATGTTTATAACCAGAGGGGAGCAGGAGATACAGAAATAGAAGGCATAGATGTAAGACTATTGCTAAACAAAGAGGAAAGAAGTGGTGGAGAAAATCCATAAAACGGTTGTAAAAGCAAAAAAAAAAAATCAAGACCATAGATCATGAATTACTTTTTAAAAAGATTTATTTATGTTAGAGAGTGAGCGAGCAGGGAGGGGGCAAAGGGAGAGGGAGAGAGAGTCCTTAAGCAGACTCCTGCTGAGTGAGGAGCCCACCATGGGACTTAATCCCAGGACACCGAGATCATGACCTGAGCTGAAATCAAGAGCTAGACTCACAACTGACTGGGGCCACCCAGGTGCCCCCAGAAATTACTTTTGAAGACGGGATAGTGAAGGGAAAGAGGGAAAAATGAAAGAAGTCTTAGCTAGGAAATTTTGGAGTTGGTGAGGAAACTCTAGAGAATTCACTTTTTTTTATGACAGACATAGGAGAGCAGGCAGAGGGAGAAGCAGGCTCCATACAGGGATCCCAAGTGGGGCCGGATCCTGGGTCTCCAGCATCACACCCTGGGCCGATGGTGGCACCAACCCTTGGTCCACCGGGGCTGCCCGAGAACTCACTTTTTAGATACCTTGAGTTTTTTTCTACTGAAACAGATTAGATCACAGCTGCTCCACAAAGAATACTGAGAGCAAATGGAGTGCTAGACTTGGGATAAAACATAGCCACCATTCATCTTCCTCAAATCTATTGGACCTCAAAGATATATGTTGCTTCGATATTCATTATTCAAATGAGACTAATTTGAATATGGAAGCATGGGTGTTCTTTTTTCAGATAGCTCATTTTGGGGGATGATAACTGTTTCAAAGAAACCTTTTCAAGACTGACATAGTCTACCAAATCAAACTAATTTTGGAAAATAAAGAAATCATAGGGTCCATTCCTTAAATGCTAAAATTGTTACTATCAATAAATATGACACTGATTTTGAAATACAAAAGATTTTTAGTATCTAAAAATTCGGTGGCAATTAAATTGATTTTTTTTTCAGTTTGGTAGTCATGGTTCCATATTGAAAGCTTATTATACATTATTTCTTAATGTGTTTTATATACCTTCTTGGTGCATGGGTCAAGAAACTTTAACATGGCTAAACTAGAGGATACAAGAAATGTAGGCATACCAGTGGCCCACATGGGTATAGACAAAAACGAATACTTTTATTGACTATTATCCTACAAGTATATCCAGGCTGATCAATTCATAACACTGTTTTTGGTGACAAATAAATTACGCATTCAATAAATTATGCATTCATCATAACTGCGTACTGCCTAAATTACGGGACAAATTGAAGAACATGGCAAATACTTGTAGTAGAATGGTATCGATGATTCTGCTGTACTGCAATCAGGATGTGCTGTTGCCTTCAGCTTTCACGTTTATCCTCTCAGAGTCCTCATTTGTTCCTCTGATTAAAGATTGCTTTTCTCCCCCATCAATCAGCATGTTCACGTTGGTATATGTGCAACATTTAGTGATTCTGTTTTAGTTATTTCATTTGAACATCATCTTACTTTTGGAATCCTAACTGATCATGCTGTATGTTGAACATATATTTCTATTTTTATAGTATTTATAATGGGTTCCTATTTCTGTCTTGTTGCTGTCTTAATCCACCTTCCTGTCTCTCTAGAATCAAGACCAAAGCCTACTGTAATCACTTTCAAAGCCCAGCATGAGGATTCAGCTTAATCCTAACTGCATGAATGTATAGTTGGCTTTCAATTTACGTATAATTAACTACATGTCCCTTTTGTGTTTTCGATTCTCCTGGAAAAGATCTTCTTCACTGGGAGGTAAAGCTTTTGTATTTTTATTTTGATTTTTAACTACAGATTGTATGACATGCACATTGTTTTAATCATTTGTTTCAATACCCATCCAGTCTACCACTAAAGTGAAAGATTCTGTTCCTAATGCAAGCAGTCGCAACGAGTGATAACAAACACCCAGATCAGGTAAATTTTACAGTACAAATATACCTGTGGAAGATGTGCACTAACTGTTGAAATGCCCATCGTCTTCTTATACCAAAATTCTTCTTTGCTGTGTGTGGTGTGTGTTGTGTGTGTGTGTGGTGGTGTATGTGAGACAAATTTAATCGAGGAAGGATGTGAATAAATAAGGTAGATGTCATTGCTGATATCCACGTTTGAACAAAAGATTATTTACAAGCATAAGAAAAGAGATTTTAAAATGTAAGCTTTATTTCAGGTTTCTACTTTTAAGTTTCGAAATCCTAATGTCCCTGGTTTGGAATTCCTTTACTTCTAAGGGGTTCCCAGAAGTTAATTATTAGACTCTAAGATTTTTCTGGTGTTCACCATACTTATTTGAATTCTGACTTTTACCCAGAGTAAAGCTTCACTTGCTAACATGTCAGTTGTGTTAAATGAAGTTAAAACTTCATTTCATCTTTGTGTTGTTATATTGATCATTTTAAGCCAAACACTTGTTCTGATTGTGTGTGTGTGTGTGTGTGGTGACTTTGATGATTAGAAATGTGGGACGGAATTAGTTGTATCTTAATATTGGTAGACACAATCTTTTAAAAAGTAATTCTGAACCCTTTCGGCCTAGGGTCCTTTTCTACTATTTAAAAATTATTGAGCATTCCAAAGAACGTCTGCTTAAGTGGGTTATATCTGTTGATATTTACAATCTTAGAAATTAAAACATTTAAAACACAAGGATACACAATCTCATGTTGTTAGCCATTAGAGCTGTGATCCACTGATCATGCGAGTTGCGATGCTATCACACATTTTATCTTTAGAAAAACTTTATTGTACACTTAATAAGAAAATGAGAGTGAAAATGTCAAATAGCATTTAGTATGCTTGTGAAGATAGTTTTCACCTCTTGGATTTCGTGAATCGATGGATCTTGGGACTCTGGGGATTCTCAGATGACATGGGAGAACTGATTTAAACCATGTACAGGGTCATGGATGCAAAATGATAAAGGGGCCCTTGTGATGAAATGGGCATTAAAGTTTCATTTCTGCATTTCTTGCTTTTTGTTTCCCTTGTCTTAAAAGGTTTAAATCAGACCAATCTTGTTTACAAAGGGACAATAGTTTGTTATATATTCATTTTCTGTTTCATGGCTGTTTCATGGCATTTTCTGTTTCTGTTTTTGGATCTCAGTGTGGACTGAGACTTATTTTGTTTTTACATGGAAAGGATTATATTACCCAAGTCTTTGATTTCTCATATAAATATGATATTTGTCCAAAAATTAAATTCTGAGGATGTTGGTGCATTGAGGAGAGACCATCTCATTATTATTAAAGTAGTACCATTCATCACAAGTTTTTTAAATCTCACGTCTTTAGAACACAAAATGCATATTTAAACATAAAATAAATGATTAGACATCAGTTTTGTTACTAAAAACATTCAGACCTTGAAGACTCTTAATTATTAATGGACAGAGCTTTTATGGAATATAGAATATGTAATAGAGCTTGGTGAGTGAATTAAACTGCGTAATAACAGAGAATAAAAAAGAAAATGAGAGAGAGTTAAATTCATCTGTGTGAATGCCAAGTATAGGACATATAAAATATAATTAGCTACGAATGAGTAGTAAGTAGTGTGTCTGGGAGAAGAGCAGCCCTTGTGGCTGTTTCTCTAACAAAAGAATTTGTACAGATTTGTTAAGTTTGTATTGTTGTTTACATTCTAATAAAGGAAACTTTGTTTTCAGATTTTTCTGATTGTGATTCTAGTTTGTCCCTCAGTAATGAGACTTGTCAAAGAACTGGGGATTTGAAAGTTGATAATAAATGCCCATTTGTATCACAACCAATGATCAAAAATGAGTCAGCATCCACAGAATTTGGACAGATGACCTTAATAGATAAAATATTAATATTGGAGCTATGTTTCAGTTAGAGAATTCTATGCTCCATGGCCTGTGTGAATCACTGCTACTAGAAAACAGAGCAAAAAAGGTAAAGAATCAGAGAGAGTTCAGTGTCCTCATGATTTCACCATAGTTCTGATTTTTCAAAATAATTTTGTGGTAAAATTTACTTTGTGTTTACTCCTTTCATGCAACCTACCACCAAACAGAGCATCTTTCAGCAAGACATTTTGCATTCTTCCTCTAACCAAAGCCACATATAAATAAGAAAGAGAATTAGGAGGAAATAATTTCTTTTAGGCTCGTATTCAGCTTTCACTTGAGAGTGGGTAGCGGGATTAGATTTAGAATTTGGGGACCAGTTGGGAAAACTAGGTAGAGATGTAAAGATTGTTTACTCACAATGTAGTTTCTTAGCTTTATTTTTATAGCTCTAAATTCATAAGTATTGGTCACACTATATTCACTGTAACAAACAAAAGCACCTTCCCAAACAGAATATTAAAATATTTCCTATATTCTCTATGACTTTATTTTGGAGTTGACTTTCCCAGCAGTAATTGGAATCATTGAGAATTTACTACATAGTGTCCTCTTCTCAGCTGTGTAGCCATAGTCCATCTCCTTGTTTGATTATTTTTATTTTACTTTTTTAGAGAGTGTCAGAAAGTAAGGAGGGAGGGATGGGCAGAAGGAGAAAGAGAATCCCAAGCAGGATCCACACTCAGCACGGAGCCCACTGCGGGACTCAGTCTCTCACAACCCTGAGATCATGACCCAAGCTGAAATCAAGAGTTGGATACTTAACTGGCTGAACAACCCAGATGCTGTTTTATTATTTTAAATGAGTAAAGAGTTCCCAAGGAATATTGGTTTTAAGTATCAAATATCATTTAAAAAGAATATATGGAAAGTCAGTTCTAATTCTACTAAGATTTTCAGTTGATTAACCACATCTAACATGTGTTCTACTTAATGTATCAGTTAATCCAGTGTCCTTTATCAGTCATATGATCACGTCTGTACTAACATATCGTATAATATTTTTTCACCCCTGTAGTTTTGTTATTTTCTTTCTTCTAGAATTAACTCATTTTCTAAAGATTTTCAGTTATCTCCAGGAGTAGTGAGTATAGGCTGTAAATCCAAGTGTATTGATCTATACAAGTGATTTGTTTGCTGTTACTTCTTTGTGAGCTTGGTAGATCCAAGAAACAGGACTTTAAAAAGAAAACGCCTATAGGCTCCTGTACCACAGGAAAATGTGAAACAAAAACGATTACAAAATACATGCAAGCAACATAAAACAGTTCATGTAAAATATATCTCTTTTCCCTTGATGCCAAGATTGTTGTTGATTCACTTAATACAGATTTATTCTGTACTGAGCCCTGATGATTTTATATTCTGAATATTTCTGGAACCATTCTGTCAGTTCAGGTGTGTATCATCTTTGTTTTGCATTACACTTTCTAATTCATCTCCTGTCTTTGATCACAGTACCCCTCACACTCATCCCTCCCCACAGTTTTTAGAGTGATCTGTCTCAAATGCATATATGACCGTGAACCACTGTTGAAAACATATTTATGTCCAGGCATCTTAAAATTACATACAAAGCTTTCATAATCTTGACTTCTGCCTAAGTCTTCATCTTTAGCCCTTTATACCGTCTGCCCTTATCTCTGGTATCCTGAACTGCTAGTGATGTCTTCCTCTGTAATCTCTCTATTTTAGACAAATATTTACCCTGTTGTGTGCTTCTCTCCCTTGTCTTACTACAGCCTTGCATGCTCTCCCCATTTTCTGCCCTCTAATCCCTTTGAATCTGTCTGACGTCACTGTTGCAGTCTCAGTTTAGGCATTATGTCTAGGAAAGCTATTCCTGACACCTTACATCTACGTGCTTCTTTAAACCCGGTCCCCTATCTATCACTTAGTGGGAACTCAGTAAGTAGTACTAAGTAACATAAAGACTGTTTACTTTTATAAGTACTAAGTAACATGAAGACTGAAAGATGATTTAAGAGATTGTCCCCTACAGGGATGCCTGGGCGGTTCATTCGGTTGAGTGTCCAACTCTTGATTTCAGTTCCAGTCATATCTCAGACTTGTGAGATGGAGCCCCGGGTGGAGCTCAGCACTGGGGGTGGAGCCCGCTCAAGATTCTCTCTCTCTCTCTCTCTCTCTCTCATCGAGATTGTCCCCTACAGTGTAGGAGCAAAAGAACTAGACACATAAAGAAGTAGTTTACAGTTCAGGTGGTGAAGGTGCACTAGAAAAAGCTGTAAGGTATTAAGGTAACCCCAAAGAAAGAGATGCATTTTTATCTGAGAAAGGATAGCCATAATCAAGGATGACTTTACACAGCAGTCTGGGTCCTAAAAGATGCAAGGAAATTTGTCAAGTAGTAGAGGAAAATAATTTCAGAAACGTTTACTTATTGGGCACATACACCCATAGGATGTATGTCCAGTGTATCCCAGAGGATATACACTGATAAAGACATGAAAAGTACTAATAATTTTGGAAATGATGAATAACATTGTGGTTGAAGCTTCAGGTGTTGTTTAAGAGGTACTGTTACAAAGTAGAGAATAATCTCTTGTGGTTTTATATGTTTCTACTGGATTTTAAACTTTTGTTTCTGATTGTTTTGTTCATGGATGTTAGTGGATGAATTTGTGAATGAATCTTGGAGATGTTTGTGTGCCTTTAACCTGGTGACGTTTAGTATTTCTCAAATGGTTTGTTGAAATTTTAGATAATTAGAAATATTTCTTAAATATTCAGCTAAAGATGAATTTAAACTCTTCAGTGATAAATGATATTTTCTATTTTTATAGAGGTAATAGCTTTTATCTAACCATTCTAAGTAGTCCATTTTAACTAAATATATAGATTTGTCATCAGAACCAGACTTAGAAGTGGCATCACAGCAAAAGCAAGAGCAAGAAAGGCCTGATAAAAGTGAAAATAACCACCCCCAGGTATGTAAAGCTTTAAATTTAAATTTCTGATTTTATATTGTTTTCCCTGCTTTTCTAATATTACATGTTTCAAGTGAAACTCTTTGAGTGGATATATTGAAGTCAATAGAGTGTAATTTAATATTTAGTTTTTATAAAATTTTACGAGTTACAAAACTTAAAATGCTATGATTTTTAGTAACTAAGTTTAGCTAAACTTCATCCTTGGAATTTAGGCAAAAAAAAATCTTTTGAGACAAAAATAATTCTAAATATTCTTTGCTTCTTCTATTTTTGTAACTTCTTTACATGATAAAGAAGGTAGCATCAAATATTGAGTCATGTTTAAGCAGTTGAAATTATGAGCAGTATAACAATGATGACTACTGACTTAGACTCATGTACAAGGAGTGATTATTCTCAGTGGTTCAAAGTGTCTAGTTCTCTATTTCCAGTTACAAATGCCAAGATTAAAGATTTATTCTGCTTTGTGATCTCTGTGTAGTTGACTTGAGAGAATGGGGTCGTGAAATCAGCACGATCGCCTATGTAGAATCACACCTTCCAGGATGGGACCTTTGTAGCTGGATTATAAACAATAACTCTTTCAGTTATTTCAGCACAGGAAATCCATATTATTAATATTTTTCTTATCCACTCTCAGTGGACATTACCATATATTAGAGCTGGATACAAGCAGATAATCTATAGCGATGTCTAACACTATCATAGTATATAATTTAAATTAAAATATAGGAATTTATTTTTCTTTGATGTTAATTGATATTTGCCCCCCAGAAATGTAGTTTGCCTATTATCTAGGTTTCAAACTTGTAAAAACTCCTGAAATGCATTGTCGGGGCTCACTCTTTAAGATACAAGGGAATAAAGTGTTTTTAAGTTTGTAACATTAAAAATCATCTGATTCATTTTTTGGTAGATGTAACTGTATTGAATTGTTTAGTTAAGAAAAACCTGACAAAATATAAGTGAATGGATTTATGCTTTTCTTCTGTCCTCACTTCTTAGTTATAATCCAGTGACTTAGGAACAGCTAATAACTAAATTTTAATTATTTTCTATTTTTCTTTGTCCGTATTTGATTACCTAAGGATAAAGTTATTTTACAAACATGTATCCTGGCTGAAAAGACATCTGAAAGCCAAACCAAGCAAATTAACATTCCACTTGTGCAACTGCAAAATATGGCTCGAGAACCAGAAATGAATATGGAATGTGATAGACAGGGTGATAGATCTGTACATTCAGAACATCCTCGTGTGCACAAGAAGTATGAGGAGATACAGATGAAACAAGGCAAATTAGATTGGAAAAATAATGTGAAACGCATGAGCAGAGAGTTAAAGCAGAAGATTGGTAAAACTTGTGAAAAGTACCAAATTATTACTCATCCTAAGTTAGAACCACTACGTGGTAATTCTAAAGAAGCAGACGTAAAGGAAATACCTCCTAATGTGACAAAAGTTACACTTGATTGTGAGGAAAAAGATGAATTGGGAGTGTCTGTCTCTGTAGTACCTCAGGCCTTTCCTGAACAAAAAGAGCCTAGTCTCGAAAATGCTATTCTCTCTCATTCATACTCTGGGTCCCCAGACTATGCTTGCCAGTCATCTTCTAAGCTCTCTTCCCATGAAAATGATAACAAACCAGGTGAGCATGTTTTTAACAAAAATGAGAGTCTTGATAGCGATCCAGAAAATAAAAAAGTAAGGAACCCACTAGTTACATTTGAAGTGAAAGAAGACCAAGAGTTTGACATGCAGATGGCCAAAAGTTTGAACCAAAATACCACCAATAGTAAATTAGACACTGGATATATCCCTCCGTATAGTGACCCAGAAAGCCTTTTTGATTTGCGGCTTGCCCACTCCAATGTGGCGAAACAAATGATTCAGAAGAAAAGGCATGATACTTCTGCTATTACGAACACTTACAAGAAAACAAAACCAATACAAGACTCTTTCCAGAACCCATTAGATGCAGATAATGACAGTACTAATAACTATAAAAGTACGGAACCTGCATTAGAAAATGTGAGTTCTTCACCACGTCCTTTCAGAACATCAAAAGTATATCAAAAAGAAGAATTACAGCAAGATATGCAAAATCTGCAAAGGTTTAAGAATGAGAAAGGCATGTTACAAGTAGAACTCCTGGCTTTGGAAAAAGAGAAAGTTGAACTTCAAAAAGAGGTAGAGAGATTCACTTTGCTGCTGCTCTTTTGATTTTTTTGTCTTTGTCAATTATCTGAACCATTTTGATTTTCCACTTAAGAAAAAAGCTCATGTATAAAATGGGGTCATCTGAATATATAATTGTGTTCAGAAATAATATTATTTCTGCTATCTAAATGATAGGAATGCAGGAAAACATAAGATTTGTGTTCCTTAAGTTTCTTTCAGTTTCCCAAGTGGCGTGTGAACTGGGAAGCTCTTTTCGCTATGACCCTGTGACCTCATGAACCAGAGTAACCGTAGAGAAAATTGCTTTAAAAATGCGATTATCTTGGGGTGCCTGGGGGGCACGGTCAGTTGAGAGTCCTAGTCTTGTTTTTGGCTTGGGTTGTGATGTCAGGGTTGTGAAGAGGAGCCCCACGTCAGGCTCTGTGCTCAGCATGGAGTCTGCTTGAGTTTCTCTCTCCCGCTGTGCCTCTCTCATGCTATCAGTCTTGTTCTCTAAAATACATAGATCTTTAAAAAATATATCATAATATCTAGGATTTTTATCTATTGGCTTAAATATAAGTTGCACTTCTATAAACAATAAAATGGAAAAGAAGTTGGGATGCCTGGGTGGGTGGCTCACCTGTTGAGTGTCTGCCTTTGGCTCAGGGTATGATCCCGGGATCTGGGATTGAGTCCCACATCGGGTTCCCTGCATGGAGCCTGCTTCCCCCTCTGCCCGTGTCTCTGCTTCTCTGTGTGTGTGTCCCTGATGAATAAATAAATAAAATCTTTAAAATAAATGAATACATAACATGGAAAAGAAGCAATAGCTAAGGGAAGGGATATAAACAAACATTTCATCTAAACCAATCTATTTATTGCTTCTGTTTATTGCTTCAGTATGTATAGTCTTCTCTGCTTTCCTCAAACTCTTGGAACTTCAAATTCCAACACGACCACTTTTTGAGATATTTTTAAGAACAAATATTTGCATTATCACCAGTTTTTTTCTCCCATGTTTTTAAAAACAGACTCCTTTTTTTCTTTTAGGATTTATTTATTTACTTACTTACTTATTTATTTACTTATTTATTTGAGTGTGTGAGCAGGGTGAAGGGGGTAGAGGGAGAGAGAAAGGGAGAGAAGCAAACTCCCCAATGAGCGTGGAGCCTGAAGCGGAGCTCAATCCCATGACCAGGAGATCATGACCTGAACTGCAATCAAGAGATGGAGGCCCAACTAACTGTGCCACTCAGGCATCTCCTCTACATTAAAAAAAAAAAAAAATTTTTTTTTTTTTTTTTTAGATTTTATTTGACACTGAGAGAGAGAACACAAATGGGAGCAGGTGTAGGAGGGAAAGGGAGAAGCACGCTCCTGGCGGAGCAGGAAGCCTGATGCACGGGTCTTGATCCTAGATCCCGGGGATCATGACCTGAGCCAAAGGCAGATGTTTAACTGACTGAGCCACCCAGGTGTCCACGTGTGTGTGTGTGTGTGTGTGTGTGTATACACATATATGTGTTTGTTTAATCATCATTCTCAGGTGTTTTTGTTGAATCAAACCTTTACATTTTGTTTAATAAAGTATGATATATTTTGACACATACGACTTTTATCATGTAGGTAGCATAGATTTTCAGCAAACCTTCAGTATTTGACTCTAAGGGAGAAAACTGATGTTTGAGGTGAAAAATAAAATCTAGAGATATCCTCCTTTAAAATAAAAATTAGCTAAGTGCCTCATCCCCAATTAAGGTATTAAATTACTGTGCCAAAGTCACACTTTTAGCATAGCTGATTAATAAACTTGTTGGGTCATTTATTTGATTCAGCATCAAGGAATTGTATCATCTCTTTGATGCTAGGTAATGCCACTTTAGGAACTTTGGACAAATCATGTAACCTTTTTTGGTTTTATTCCCATTATCAATAGAAAATGGGATTAAAGTTGATAATTATTTTTATACCCTCTAGCTATAAAATTTTATGGTTATGGAATGTGAAATTTGGGGAGCATTACTCATTTCCCAAAATTCGACACTAATATCAGTTTTGCTCCTTTTATGTTGTGGTGAACTTTGGTTCACATATTTTAATGAACACAGTGACTTTTTTGATAGCTCTGGGATCCAAATGAAAAAAGAATTATAAAAGGCAGTTGGGGAAAGAATAGCTCAGTGCAGAAATGGAAAGCTTCCTCTTTGTTCCTGGAGCATCACAATGTCACATCCTTTGAATCTGTCGGTGTAAGCAAAATCCAGATGGTAAAGACGGAAGAGGACAGATTTTTGTGTCTTTTTATTTCTTTGTATCTGCTGGTCAGATGGGGTGAAGTTGGGAATGTTAGGTAACAAAGTGTAGATATGAACACAAAATTAAGAAAGCCCTTTTTGGAATTCTGGAAAATTATGTTGTTCTATTCCAACAGAAATGAAGCAGAATTTCCAAAAATTACAATTACACGTAATGATAAAGTTCAGTGCAAGATAGTTTTATTGATTAAAATTATATTAAAGAGTCAAATGATACAATTAATGAAAAAAGTTCTTTTTAATGAATGAAGTTGTAACTATCAAATTTCCATTCAAGACTGGAAAAGAAAGGAAGCAGCACACGAGTAATAAAATGGAAGGAGCAGAAAACATATATGATGCTGCTGCTGCTGCTGCTGCTGCTCCTGCTCTTGGTACTGCTCTTGCTGTTGCTGCTGCTGCTGCTGCTGCTCCTGCTGCTGGACTAATTCAACAAAGAAAGACTGGAAAAACTGATAACCACCTGTTTCCTACTACGCAGAATGAAGATTCTGATAGGTAAGCCTATAGCAATATTTAAACAGTAGATAATTATTATTTTTCTATAAAACAAATTCTGTTTGGAGCTAATGTTCATGTTTAACACATTTTATATTTTTAGTAGAGATATTCCACCCAGGGTGCTAAACAGAAAAAGGCAAAGACCGGTAAGGTATCAAATTGTTTTGCAGGCATAGTGATAAATATTTAACTAAAAAAAAATAACCTAGGTTAGCAAATGTAAGGAAAAAGTCATTCTCATACACTGTTGTTAGGTGAAAATTGTCAGATCCGTTGCACCTGAGTGGCTAAGTGGTTGAACGTCTGCCTTTGGCTCAGGTTGTGATCTCGGGGTCGTGGGATCGAGTCCTGCATCAGGCTTCCCATGAGGAGCCTGCTTCTCCATCTGCCCATGTCTCTGCCTCACTCTGTGTCTCTCCTGAATAAATAAATAAAAATCTTTAAAAGCGAGAGAGAGGAAGAAAATTGACAAATCCTTTCTGAAGAGTGATGTAGCAGTGCATTTCAAATTTCATATATGCTGTCCCTATATCCCAACGGCTTCATTGCCAGGAGTAGATCCTATAGGAAAACATGACTTGTGTCAACACTTAGACACACATATTCTAAGAACATTTATTATATATTATTATATTTATAAAATATGACAGATATATTAAGAATACTTACATAAACATGTTACATATGTATGTTAAGATTATCTATCAAAAACTTGGAGGGAGTCTAACTCTCCATCCATAAGGAAGTAAGTTTTCACACCTATAAAATAATGCAGCATGTAACTATCTGAGAAAATGAATTTAGGTCTGCAGGGTTTTGATTGTTTAACAAATTTAAAATTTTTAATTTTTATTTTTATTTATTCATGAGAGACAGAGAGAGACAGAGAGAGAGAGAGGCAGGCAGAGACACAGGCAGAGGGAGAAGCAGGCTCCATGCAGGGAGCCTGATGTGGGACTCGATCCCGGGACTCCAGGATCACACCCTGGGCTGGAGGCAGGCGCTAAACTGCTGAGCCACCCAGGGATCCCCCAAAGTATATTTAAAGTGTTTGGTTTGATGTCTTACAATAACTTTAGAATACTTTTAATATCTGCTGAGTTGCAAAGGGAAGTTACCTGCTACACTGGCACTCTACCTTATTACCAACAAAACTGCTAATTATTAGGTTTTTGGTTTTGGTTCCCAATGCACGAGTGCTCAAATGTTGGACTCTCAAATTGATCTGAATATTATTACGAAGAGATTTCACATGGCAACTTGTCCCATATTCTGTATAAACATTTGATCCCTATGCTATAAACCAAGAGGTTGTTAATGCAGTGAATCTTCTTTTTCAGGCACTTTGCATACAGGCTATTATTTTTCCTTTAAAAATGTTTTTAAGATTATTTATTTGAGAGAGAGAGTGTGTGAGTGCAGGGAGCGGCAGAGGCAGAGGGAGAAGCGGGCTGATCCCGGGACTCCAGGGTCATGATCTGAGCCGAAGGCAGACGCTTTACCGACTGAGCCAACCAGGCGCCCCTTATTCTTCCATTTTAAAGAGCATATATTTCAACATGCACCACATCAAATTTTTCAATAGTGACTTCATATTATATAATCTTCGAAAATTCACTTTCCATTAATTCTAAACACAGTGGATCTATTACAACATAAGTCAGATTATGTCCTCCTCTGCTCAAAACCTAATGGCCTCCCATTCACTCGAGTTCTTTCTAATAGCTACAAGGCCTTATGTGACTTGTTCATCTCAGGTCCCTCCCTATCCTTTCCTCCCTCTGTCTCTCTGATTTGAACTACTTTCTATCCCTTTCCTTCTGTTCAGCCACACTTGAATTTCTCACTATTCTTACCCCCCACCCTCATTATAAACACTTAAGGCATACCTCTGTACTTGCTATAAACTCTCTGTGGAGTGCTTTTCTCTCAGGTATCCTCATGGCTTACTCCTTGCTCCCTCTTTTTCTCCCTGGTTTTTGCTTCAAGGTCACTTTCTCAGCAAGGCCCTTCTTGGTTTATCCTGACTAGTATTTCGACCACCCCTTTTGCTACAACACATTGAAATTTGATTTCTCTGCTTTAGTTTTTCTCCTCTCATACTGTGTAGTTTATTGTTACTATGTTTACTATCCTCGTGAGTAGGGTTTTTTCTGTTTATGGCCGTGTCCTCAGTGCTTAGAGAACATTCTAGCATATATAGTGCTATTCAATAAATGTTTGTTGAGTGAATGGAGTTTAACTAAACCGTGTGTATTGTTTTTAACATAATACCAATTCTCACTTAAACAGAAAGAACGGTTGGCATGGGTCCATTCTGACAATTTAACCTGTCCGTTATCTGCATTTTGTGGATTATTTGGGCCTAATCTTGTGGTTACTTGCTACTTATTCTTTTACTGGTATTTATGTTAGTTTTAATTATAGTAGAATGGAACAAAGGAAGAGCAAACTTCATTTATGTTTCATTAAGGAAAATGAAATATGGTGGTAAATTATTATAGGACTTTAAACATTTTTGCCAGAGGATATGAGCCCTCAATATCTGAAATATAAAGGTGAAGTCGGAATTTACTGCTAATAAGAGGGAGCTATGCTGGCCACTTACAGTCTTTTCTGACAGAGTAGTCTTCGCTTTCTATATACAGTTTCAGGAAAAGTGGAGTTTAAGACTTGGGAGACTTTCAGAGAATTAAGTGGTTTGTCATCATCTGAAGCCACCATGGTAATTTGGGTAAGACTGTTGTTGATTGGTTGGCACTCAAGGCATGCGTATTGGAGTGATTTTGTCCCACATTGGCTATACTTCATGAGAGAGAAGCTGACATTGGTTGGCTAGTGAGTGAGGACAGATGGCATTGATCATTACAAACATTTAAAACTGGTTCTGATGGGTTCTCGTTACCATGGCTGCATGTTAGCATTCCCCCCGCCAACATAACTTTGAGGTGTCTTTAACCAGTTGTTTTCTATTTAAAAGTTGCTTCTATTAACCATTTTCAAAATGAAAGCTATTTCGTATCCATAATTACAGATTTACTTCTGAAATTTGGGTCGAGAAGAATTGTTTAATAATTGCTTTCAGGAAGATCCATCTTTTTTGGATGTTTAATTTAACTAGAAGAGTTATCTGTATGGCAGTTTTAAAACAGTAATTGCTGGTTTTGTTTTTGTTTTCAGTGCCCTAAAGTTATTCAACCGATAATCTCCTATGGGAAAATTCAGTCATTTTGTAAATTTACATAGCTATATGCTCATAATATTTTCTTGCATGCATTTAGTCCATGAAAAAATATATATAATTTTCTGTTGGTAAATCTAGCTTTTTGTATTAGGATTAGATACTAGGCTAAAAGTATGCACAAGTTACCAAAACATTTTCTTTTTCTTTGTCCCTTTAAAATTATTTTTAAAAATGTATTTATTTGAGAGAGAGAGAGAGAGAGAGAAAGAAAGAAAAAGAAAGAAAGAGCGAGCAAGTGGGGAGAGAGAGAAAGAGATGGAGAGAGGATCTCAAGCAGACCTGGGGGTGATTCCACGACCTTGAGATCATGACCTGAGCCAAAACCAAGTCAGACACTTAAACTGACTAAGCCCTTCCAGCTATTCATTAAACTTCTCATTTTGTTTATGTAGTGTATTCCTCATTTTATTGAATTAACTGTTTTTTAAAGATTTTATTCATTTATTTTAGCGAGAGAAAGTGTGTGAGCTAGGGGGGAATAGCAGAGGGAGAGGGACACTGTGCTGAGTGTAAGCCTGATGCAGGGCTCAATCTCATGACCCTGAGATCATAGCCTGAGATGAAATCAAGCGTCAGACACTTAATTGCCTGACCCACCCAGGCACCCCTGAATTGGCTTTTTGTGTTTTCTGGTAGCTCCTTGAATTTCCTTAAGACTGAGATTTTGAAATCTTTCTTGGATAAATTACAGATCTCCACGTGTCTGAGATTGATTACAGGAAGATTATTGTAATCCTTTTTGGTGTCATATTTCCTTGATTTTGTCATATCCTTTTGCATTGCTGTCTTTGCCTTTGAAGTAGCAGTCACCTCCTCCAGTCTTTAATGACTACCGCTCCCATGTGTCCAAACCTGATTGTTTTGCTCTGGTGATGTGCTAGAACTTCTCTACAGGAAAGCTGGTTTTCCACGAAGACTCTCTACCCCCATGGGTGATTATCTAAGTGTTTTCCAGGGGCTCCCAGATGGTGGCTGTGAGGGTGAGGGTGGCGCCAATTTATGGGCTTTTGCCGGATCCACAGCTGGGTGTGTAGTGCGTATGCCTGTTACCCGATGCATGGGCAGATGAGACTTTTCCCCCGTGCCTTGGTGAATGGCACTTGATTCCACAGGTCCTACACAGGCAGTTTTGTCCCCACAAATGACATTGTATCATAATTGTATATGTGTATTTCCTTGCATATGGTTGCACTTCATAACTGTTCTATGAATTAATAAATGAATTCAGATGGGTAACAGATGTTTACAAAAATTTTTTTTTATTCCTTACCAGTAAAATTATTAGAAAATATTGGCTTTCTAATGGATATTTTAACTGGATTTTTGTTTTAAGTAATGATCCTGGTTTGTCTATCATGGAAATAAAGAAAGATAAAAATGTAAAGTGGGCATCAAAAGCATCTGTGATTACACCAGGCTTTGAGGAGGCCGATTCCCTAACTGGTAGTCTACTACGAGTGAGTAATGACAACAGTCTAAGTAAAATGGATCAGGATGAAAGAAGGTAAAATCCCATAAATTCTTTATTTCCCTCTGAAGGAACGTTAACTATGATTATTATATAAGTAAAACACTGTAATATAGTGTCGTACAGGCTGAGGGAAGAAATACTCAAGTATATCAAAAACACCACTTGAAAGGTTAGGATGAGGAGGAGTGACTTTTTTTTTTTAAGATTTCATGTATTTATTTGTGAGAGACAGAGAGAGAGAGAGGCAGAGACATAGGCAGAGGGAGAAGCAGGTTCCCTGTGGGGAGCCCAAAGCAGAACTCGATCCCAGGACCCCCAGATTAGGATATGAGTTTTGTGGTAAGAGGTTGTTTATTTAGAATCAGTTCCACCGTGCAGTATTCTCATATAATTGAATATTCAGATACTATCCTTCATCGATTGAAAAAAATATATATATATATATAATAGTAAATATACAGACACATAGGCGATTCTGAATAGAACTAATCATTTCTTGATAGGTTTTAAGGTATTCAGTACCTTTGACAGTATCATGAATAGCTATGATTTTGTGAGGGGCTTTGGAGTATCTGATTATATTAAGTTAATATTTGTTTAGGTTCTGGGGAAAGGGGAATGGTTTTGTTTATTTACAATATGTTTATTTACAATTGAAAAACTATTCATCTATCATAGATTATTACTTTTGGATTATAAAGTTCTAAATTACAAGAGCCACGGTTACTGTACCAGCAGCGTCATTGACACATATTGTGTGCTTCATGAGTAATTGTTGAATCCATGAATGAACATTTGAATGAGTAAAGGAATGCCCATTAATGAACTTCTTTAGACGAATTAAATCTTTAGTTTATTGAAAGTAGATTTTCAATACTGCCTAGGTATGAAGTGTTTTAATTAAAAAATGTGTGTGGGATGCCGGGGTCGCACAGCAGTTGAGTGTCTTGCCTTGGGCTCAGGGCGTGATCCTGGGGTCCGACACCAGGCTCCTTGTGGGGGAACCTGTTTCTCCCTCTGTATGTCTCTGCCTGTCTCTCTCTGTGTGTCTCTCTAGTGAAGGAATAAATAAATAAAATCTTTTAAAAAAATAAAAAATTAAAAATGTATGTAAGATTCAGAAATTATTTCTAGAATAATTATAGCTAGAAATGGAATAATACTATAGATTCAATTGGTATCACATTACTTAGAAATACTTAACTTACTTTTACCACATATTTTAAAACACATGTT
Source organism: Canis lupus familiaris (assembly GCF_011100685.1). NCBI lineage: Eukaryota > Metazoa > Chordata > Mammalia > Carnivora > Canidae > Canis > Canis lupus. The sequence continues at coordinate 18,084 of NW_023330406.1, forward strand.
TGGAAGGGACATTTCCTGGACTTGAGTTCTGGGTGGTCTGCTCCTACCAGGTGTATGGGCTTGGGGAAGTTCCTTAGAATTTCTGTGCCTCATTTGCTTCCTGTGAAAAGATACCCAGTATAATTGCCTACTTCATACGGTTTGTGTAAGGCCTAAAACCCCTTTAGGATATGTAAACTGTCCCAAATAATGCATAGTAGTTGCACAGTAAAACTTCAAAACACTAATATCACGATTATTTAAAAAGGGCTTATGTCATTAAAAAAACAGTTTGCACTTTCCAAATTGATTTAGTGAAAACTTGTTTTTATTGAAAATGACAACAAAAAATGTGGTATATTTACCCCTATCAAATAATGTAAGTAACATTATGATTTTCCTTTACTTTTGCAATTTTGATCTAAATTTAATACTTTGTTAATATTGCTATTAATATTGCTTAGATATGCTTTAAATATTCTTTGTATTTTAAGTATTTAATATTTTCCTGAAAAGAATCCTTCCTCTTTTTAGACCTGCAAAGAAAACATCTAAGGAAAAGAACAAGGTAGACAAACAAACAAAATGTATAATTCTACTTCATTTATGATATATTTTTATTATATTATAATTCTATTTCATTCATGATATATTTTTATTATATTATTTTGATATTTCATATTTATCAGAAACATTATTCCGTGGTAAAAAAAATTACTTTATGAAACGCATAGTGAAAAAATGAAAATTTTCCTTTGTTGTATAGACATCTGCTGTGAAAAAATTATTCAGAAACACCAATTATTGATAAAGGTCTTTTTGATAAAAATCAGTTCTTTTAAAAAGTACCTATGTTTTTGCTTTTATAAAAAGATGGATATTTATCATCTTTCTACACTTAGTATATTTTATAAATATTTGGATGACATTTTGAAATAGTATTATTTATTTGTAGGTCAAAAAGCAAGTGAATTCTGCGGAGCATCTTGATGACGAGCATCTTGATGACTTAACTCAGTCATCTGAAACAGCTTCAGAGGATTGCAAGTTGCAATACTCTGATTATAAGAGTTCCCTGTTGCTCATTGAACTTGGCATGGATTGTAAAGGTAGGGCCGTCGTATAAATATAAAGCCTTTTTCTGTATATATGGTTGTAGTAATATGTGCACATCTCGTCTAGCGCTGCGCCACACAACACTGAGGAGTTATAGAGCTACTCATCTCAGAAGTATGTTTTATATTAAAATAGAGAACTATTGAATACTCTCAGCCAAAGAACTATAATTTCCAGGGATCCCTGGGTGGCGCAGCGGTTTGGCGCCTGCCTTTGGCCCAGGGCGCGATCATGGAGACCCGGATCGAATCCCACGTCAGGCTCCCGGTGCATGGAGCCTGCTTCTCCTTCTGCCTATGTCTCTGCCTCTCTCTCTCTCTCTCTCTGTGTGTGACTATCATAAATAAATAAAAATTAAAAAAAAAAAGAACTATAATTTCCATTATGGTTGTCCACGTGGGAATGGCACACTTGATGTGTTTGTGAACTCTGCTTCTCTTCTGTGTCTTCACCCAAGGTCAGGTTACCATTATTTTTCTCCTAGATTACTGAGCTAACCTCAGGACTGTTTTCCCTGCCATTCCACCTCTCAGGATCTTGGTGTACACTGCAACCATAATTACTATACATTTTTAAAAATTTACATTTCATCACGTTACCCCCTTGCTTAAAGCTTAGCTATTACTACTTAATGCTATGAGGTGAAAGACCATAGGCCACTAGCTTCATCTTGTATGGTTTCATATCCATCTTTCCATCCATGTCTCAGCCACTGTCTTAGATGGTTTTTCATATAATAGAGGCTTTCTTTCTCCAACAGCCCTAGTTAGGTAAACTGCACGTGTATGAAGTATATAATTTGATAGTTTTGTCATATATATACACATGTGAAACCATAACTGTAATTTAGACAGTTAACATATCCATCACTCTTAGTCTCCTGTCTCTTCATATTGCCTTATTATGAAACTGCCAAATTGTTTTCTAAAGTCATTGTACTATTTTCTAAACCCACCAGCAGTGTGTGAGGGTTTCTAACTCCTCCATCTATATTTATCAGTACTTAGTATGATCAGTTTTTTAATCGTAGCCATGGATGGGTATGGTGTATATATGTATACACACACACACACACATAAATACATATATATGTGTATAAATATATACATTTATGGTTGTAATATACATTTCCCTAATAACTGATAATGTTGAGCTTATTTAACATCTGTATATCTTCATTGAGCTGTCAAAATTTTTGTCATTTAAAAAGTTAGGTTTATTTCTTATTTGTCAAGTGTTGATAAATCTTTGTTTTTGTTTTTGATATCTTATTATTTTTTAAATTGGAGTTCAATTTGCCAACAGATAGCATAACACCCAGTGCTCATCCCATCAAGTGCCCCCCCTCAGTGCCCATCACCCAGTCACCCCAACCCCTCGCCCACCTCCCTTTCCACCATGCCGTGTTTGTTTCCGAGAATTAGGAGTCTCTCATGTTCTGTCACCGTCCCTGATATTTTCACTCATTTTCTCTCCTTTCCACTTTATTCCCTTTCACTATTTTTTATATTCCCCAAATGAATAAGACCATATAATGTTTGTCCTTCTCCGATTGACTTACTTCACTCAGCATAATACCCTGCAGTTCCATCCATGTCGAAGTAAATGGTAGGTATTTGTCATTTCTAGTGGCTGAGTAATAATCCATCATATACATAGACCACATCTTCTTTATCCTTTCATCTTTCGAAAGACACCAAGGCTCTTTCCACAGTTTGGCTACTATACATTGCTGCTATAAACATTGGGGTACAGGTGTCCTGGCATTTCACTGCATCTGGATCTTTGGGTAAATCCCCAGCAGTGCAGCTGCTGGGTCATAGGGTAGATCTATTTTTAAGTCTTAGAGGAATCTTCACACAGTTCTCCAGAGTGGCTGCACCAGTTCACATTCCCACCAACAGTGTAAGAGGGTTCCCTTTTCTCCGCATCCTCTCCAACATTTGTTGTTTCCTGTCTTGTTAATTTTCCCCATTCTTACTGGTGTGAGGTGGTATCTCATTGTGGTTGTTGTTTCTTTTTCCCTGATGGCCCCTGATTCGGAGCATTTCCTCATGTGCTTGTTGGCCGTGTCTATGTCTTCCTCTGTGAAAATTCTGTTGATGTCTTTTGCCCATTTCATGATTGGATTGTTTGTTTCTTTGCTGTTGAATTTACTAAGTTCTTTATAGATCTTGGATACTAGCCCTTTATCTGATAGGTCATTTGCCAATATCTTCTCCATTCTGGAGGCTGTCTTTTAGTTTTGTTGACTGTTTATTTTGCTGTTCATTTTTGCTTTGGTTTCTCTTGCCTTCATGGATGTATCTTGCAAGAAGTTGCTGTGGCCAAGTTCAAAAAGGGTGTTGCCTGTGTTCTCCTCTAGGATTCTGATGGATTCCTGTCTCACATTTAGATCTTTCATCCATTTTGAGTTTTTCTTTGTGTATAGTTTAAGAGAATGGTCTAGTTTCATTGTTATGCACGTGACTGTCCAGTTTTCCCAGCACCATTTATTGAAGAGACTTTTTTTCCAGTGGATAGTCTTTCCTGCTTTGTTGAATATAACTTGACCATAGAGTCGAGGGCCCATTTCTGGATTCTCTATTCTTTTTCATTTTCCTAGGTGTCTGTTTTTGTGCCAGTACCACACTGTCTTGATGATCACAGCTTTGTGGTACACCCTGAAATCTGGCACTTTGATGCCCCCAGCTCTGGTTTTCTTTTTTAATATTCCCCTGGCTATTCGGTGTCTTTTCTGATTCCATACAACTCTTCCGATGATTTGTTTCAACTCTCTGAAGAAAGTCCATGGTATTTTGATAGGGACTGCATTAAATGTATAAATTTCCCTGGGTACCATTGACATTTTCCCAATATTCATTCTTCCAATCCATGAGCATGGCATATTTTTCCATCTCTTTGTGTCTTCCTCAATTTCCTTCAGAAGTGTTCTATACTTTTGAGGGTAGAGATCCTTTACCTCTTTGGTTAGGTTTATTCCTAGGCATCTCATGGTTTTGGGTGCAGTTGTCAATTGGATTGACCCCTTAATTTCTTTCTTCAGTCTCATTGTTAGTGTATAGAAATGCCCCTGATTTCTGGACATTGATTTGGTATCCTGCCACACTGCTGAATTGCTGTATGAGTTCTAGCAGTCTTGGGGTGGAGTCTTTTGGGTTTTCTATGTACAGTATCATGTCAACCACAAAGAGGGAGCATTTGACTTCTTTGCCAGTGTGAATGCATTTTATTTCTTTTTGTTTTCTGATTGCTGAGGCTAGGACTTCTAGTACTCTGTTGAATAGCAGTGGTGAGAGTGGACATCCGTGTCTTGTTCCTGATCTTAGGGGTAAGGCTCCCAGTGCTTCCCCATTGAGAATAATATTTGCTGTGGGCTTTTCATAGATGGCTTTTAAGATGCTGAGGAATGTTCCCTCTATCCCTACACCCTGAAGAGGTTTGATCAGGAATGGATGCTGTAGTTTGTCAAATGCGTTCTCTGCCTCTATTGAGAGGGTCGTATGGTTCTTGTTTTTTCTCTTCTTGATATGATCAATCACATTGATTGCTTTACGAGTGGTGAACCAGCCTTGCATCCCGGGGATAAATCCTACTGGGTTATGGTGAATAATCTTCCTAATGTATTTTTGGATCCTATTGGCTACTATCTTGTTGAGCATTTTTGCATCTGTGTTCATCAGGCTTATTCTCTCTACCTCTCCTTTTTGGTGGGGTCTTGGGTTTTGGAATTAAGGGGATGCTGGCCTCATAGAATGAGTTTGGAAGTACTCCATCTCTTTCTATCTTTTGGAGCAGCTTTAGTAGACTAGGTATTGTTTCTTCTACAAATGTTTGATAGAATTCCCCTGGGAAGCCATCTGTCCCTGGACTTTTGTGTCTTGGGAGGTTTTTGATGATATCTTCAATTTCCTCCCTGGTGTTTGGCCTTTTTGGACTTTCTATTTCTTCTTGTTCCAGTTTTGCTAGTTTGTGGTTTTCCAGAAATGAGTCCCATTTCTTCTAGATTGCCTAATTTATTCGCGTATAGCTGCTCATACTAAGTGTTTAAAATCGTTTGTATTTCCGTGGTATTGGTGGTGATCTCTTCATTTTTATTTGTGACTAATTTGAGTCTTTTCTCTCTTGTTTTTAATAAGGCTGGCTAATGGGGATCCCTGGGTGGTGCAGTGGTTTAGCGCCTGCCTTTGGCCCAGGGCGCGATCCTGGAGACCCGGGATCGAATCCCAAGTTGCGCTCCTGGTGCATGGAGCCTGCTTCTCCCTCTGCCTATGTCTCTGCCTGTGTGTGTGTGTGTGTGTGTGTGTGTGTGTGTGTGTGTGACTATCATAAATAAATAAAAAATTTTTTAAAAATAAGGCTGGCTAATGGTTCGTGTATCTTATTCTTTCAGAGAACCAACTCCTGGTTTTGTTGATCTGTTTCACAGTTCTTCGACTCTCTATTTCATTGAGTTCTGCTCAAATCTTTATTAATTGTCTTTTTCTGCCGGGTGTAGGTTTTATTTGCTGTTCTTTCTCCAGCAACTTTGGATACAAGATTAGCTTTTACATATGGGTTCTTTCCAGTTTTTTGAGGGATGCTTATATTGCGATATATTTCCCCCTCAGGAGTGCTATTGCTGTATCCCAAGATTTTGAACAGTCGTATCTTCATTCTCATTAGTTTCCATGACTCTTTTTAATTCTTCCTGAATTTCCTGGTTGACCCTTTCATCTTTTACCAGGATGGTAGTTAACCTCCACATGTTTCCATTTCTTCTAATATTCTTCTTGTGATTTAGTCCTGTTTCAAAGCATTATGGTCTGAAAATATGCTGGGGACAATCTCAGATTTTTGTTATCAGTTGAGACCTGATTTGTGACCCAGTATGTGGTCTATTTTGGATAAAGTTCCTTGTGCACTTGAGAAGAACGTGTATTCAGTTGCATTTGTCTGTAAAGTTCTGTAAATATCTGTGAAATCCATCTGGTGCAGTGCATCATTGAAACCTCTTGTTTCTTTGGAGATATTGGGCTTAGAAGATGTGTCATTTACAGAAAGCGACATGTTAAAATCTCCCCGTTTTAGTGTACTATTAGCTAAGTATGTCTTAATTTTGGTTATTAATTGACTGTTATACTTGGCAGCTCCCGCATTCGGGGCATAAATACTCATGATTGTTAGGTCCTCTTGTTTGAGAGATCCTTTAAGTATGATATAGTGTCCCTCTTCATCTCTCACTACAGTCTTTGGGATAAACTTTAATTTAGATGATATAAGGATAGGTATCCCTGGTTTCTTTTGAGGACCATTTGAATGGTAAAGGGTTCTCCAACCTTTTATTTTCAGGCTGTAGGTGTTCTTAGGTCTAAAATGAGTCTCTTATAGACAGCAAATAGATGGGTCTTGCTCTTTTTATCCAGTCTGAAACCCTGCGCCTTTTGATGGGGTCATTAAGCCCATTCATGTTCAGAGTTACTCTTGAAAGTTATGAATTTAGTGCCATCATGATACCTATTCAGTCCCTGTTTTTGTGGATTGTTTCCTTGGACTTCCTCTTTCTTTTACAGAGTCCCCCTTTATATTTCTTTCAGAACTGGTTTGGTGGTCACATATTCTTTCAGTTCCTGCCTGTCTTGGAAGTTCTTTCTCTCTCCTTTTATCGTGAATGAGAGCCTTGCTGGATAAAGTATTCTTGGCTGCAGGTTCTTCTCATTTAGGACCCTGACTATATCCTGCCAGCCCTTTCTGGCCTGCTAGGTCTCTGTGGAGAGGTCTGCTGTTATCCTAATACTTCTCTCCATAAAGGTTAGGAATCTCTTGTCTCTTGCTGCTTTAAGGATCTTTTCTTTATCTTTGGAATTTGCAAGTTTCACTGTTAACTATCGAGGTGTTGAGTGGTTTTTATTGATTTCAGGGGGCGATCTCTCTATCTCCTGGATCTGGTTGCCTGTTTCCCTTCCCACGTTAGAGAGGTTCCCAGCTATGATTTGTTCAAATATGCTTTCTGGTCCTCTGTCTCTTTCGGCGGCCTCTGGAACCCCTATTAACCCTAAATTAAACTAGATTTTTCCTTCTGAGTCTGTCATTTGTTTCCCTTAACCTTTCCTCATGACCCTTTAATTGTTTTTCTCGTTTTTTTCCTCAGCTTCCTTCCTTGCCATCAACTTGTCTTCTATGTCACTCACTGGTTCTTCTACCTCTTTAACCCTCATTGTTAGGACCTCCATTTTGGATTGCATCTTATTTAATTGATTTTTAATTTCTGCCTGATGAGATCTAAATTCTGCAGTCATAAAGTCTCTTGAGTCCTTTATGCTTTTTTCTAGAGCCACCAGTAGCTTTATAATTGTGTTTCTGAATTCGCTTTCTGACATTGAATTGTAATCCAGATTTTGTAACTCTGTGGGAGAGAGGACTGTTTCTGATTCTTTCTTTTGAGGTGAGTTTTTCCTTCTAGTCATTTTGTTCAATGCAGAGTGGCCAAAAAGAAGTTGTACTGGAAAAAGGAGAAAAAGAGAGGAAAGGGGGGCAAGGGGGAGGACAAACAGAAAACAAAAAGCAAGAGGAGGTATCCTCTGATTCTATATACTGTAAATCCCTTGACTTCCCCTGGGACTTTCCAGTGCTGCTTGGTCAATGCTTTTTCCCCTGTCCTTCCAGCTAGTTTTCTGGGGGAGGGGCCCACTGTGGTGATTCTCAGGTGTGTGCACCTGGGGGAGCTGCCCAGCCCCTTGCCAGGTGCAGGGCTCAGTGCAAGCTGTTTATCCTGTGAAGCTCCTGTTCAGTCCCAGGTACAAGGTGACAGCAGGAGGAACAACAAGAGTGGTGGCAGCCAGCTCTCCATCTCTTGAGTCAGCTCCCGCAGTAACTACCACAGCTCCCAGTCCGCAGGGGCCTGGGTGGTCCGGGGGCAGGGGGCATAGATCTGCACAGCTCGGGGCCGCGTGGCAGCAGGAGCGTCCTTGCTGCCCTGTGTCCTCCCGGCCTCTACCTGTCCCGGGGGGAGTGCCGGATCCTGGGCTGTGTCCCCGGTGCCCTGGGCTCTGGGGCCTGCACCGCTGGAATCACATTCACGGGGCCTCACAGTGGCCGCCACCTGAGCTGCTCCCGGGGCCCCACTGGGTGCGGCGTCCAGCCCTTTAGGGAGCTTAGCCCGTAGTGTGTGGAGGGATCTCCCCCAGAGTGCAGTTGCTCTTTTAGTGCCCCTGGGAGCCTGAGGGCATCTGTACCCCTTCTGGGATCCTGCCCGAGCTCCCTGCAAGCGCCTTTCCTTCCAGGAAGATTGGTAAAGTTTCTGCTTCTCCAGGACTGGGCTTTCCTGTCCTGGGGGCACTAGCTGCGTGGCCTTTGCCTGGCTCCTCATGGGGGCTCCTCCCCCTTGGATGCTTTTTTATTTCTTTATGTTTTTCCATCTTCCTACCTTGATAGAAGCGCGAACTCTTCTGACTGTAGCATTCCAGCTCTTCTCTCTTTAAATCTCAGGCCGAATTCATAGGTTTTCAGGATGATTTGAAAGTTATCTAGGTAAGTTGGTGGGGACTGGTGACTTCGGGACCCTACTTTTCTGCCATCTTGCCCCGCCTCCTTCTCTTTTTAATATATACCTCAGTGCTATAAATGGTGAGATGAGTGCTATTCTTGGAGGATTCCAGAAATTTTTAACATATATGTTTTTATTTTCATTCAATATGTGATACTTTGTAATTTCTTTTTTTCATTACTTCTTTATTCCAAGGGTTTTTTAAAGATTTTTATGTATTTGAAAGAGAAGGAGGCGAAGGGAGGGCAAGATGGGGTAAGCGTCCTTCCCTCTGAGTGGGAAGCCCAACATGGGGCTCAATCCCAGGACCCGGAGATCATGACCTGAGCTAAAGGCAGACACTTAATCCATTGAGCCACCTAGGTACCCAGACCCAGGGGTTATTTAGATGTGCATTATTAATCAGTTTGCAAGTATTTGAGTATTTTCCAGAGGTAGGTTTGTTCTTCATTTCTAATTTGATCACTTTGTGGTCACAGAACACACTTTCATGACTTCAATCCTTTTGACTTAACTCCCTTTATTAAGGTTTATTTTATGACCCAGAATATAATCTCTTTTGGTAAATGCTCCATGGATACTTGAGAAAGATGGTGGTGGTCAAGTCTTCTATATCCTTGATGATTTTCTGCCTATTAAAATCTCAGACTAAAATTGTAAATTTGCCTGTTTCTCTTTGCAGTTCTGTTGATTTTTGCCTTATGTATTTTGATGTTATTAATAGATTCATAAGCACTTAGGTTTGTTATGCTTATTTGTCGACCCTTTCATCATTAACAAATGACCTTATACATCACGAGAATATATATTGCTTTGAAATCTATTTTGCCTGGCATTAATATTGCTACTCAAGCTCAGCCTTCTTTTGTCAAGTGTGAGTGTGGTATATCCTTATTTTTTGTCCTTTTCACAAATTTGTGTCTTTACATTTATTTATTTATTTATTTATTTATTTATTTATTTATTTATTTATTTATTTTTGTGTGTGTGTGTCTTTACATATAAATTGAATTTTTTATAGGCAGCCTATGGTTGTCTCTTACATTTTTATCCATTCTGACAGTGTGCCTTTTAATCGAGGCTTTCAGACCATTTTCTTTCTTTCTTTTATTTTTTGACAATTTTCATTTACTCTGATTATTGATACAGTAGATATAAATCTCTCATCCTGTTTGCTTTCCGTTTGACCTGCTTTGTTCCCATTTTCTTTGCTTTCTGCTTTCTTTTAGATTAATAAACTAATTTTTACGAGTTCAATTTATACATATATATAAATATACACATGTGTGTATGTATGGGCTTTGTTTATTACTATAACTCTTAAGATTTGCTATTTTAGTGATTGCTTTAGGGTTTAAAGCATATGACTCAAGCATCACAGTCCACCTTCTTGTAGTGTTATACCACATTATATGTAGTTTAAGAAAATTCCAATAGGGAACACGTGAGTAGCTTAGTGGTTGAGCATCTACCTTTGGCTCAGGGTGTGATCCCAGGGTCCTTGTATCAAGTCCCACATCAGGCTATCTCAGGGAACCTGCTTCTCACTCTGCCTGTGTCTCTGCCTCTCTCTCTCTCCATGTCTCTCATGAATAAATAAATAAAATCTTTTTTTTAAATTACAATAGTTTACTTCCATTTCTTCTCTCCTAGCCAGATCCTTTGTGGGTCTGTGGGATTATAGTTTTCATTCAGTTTAGAAAGGTTTCGGTCATGTTTTCTTTTCTTTTTAAAAGATTTTAAAGTTCTATTGATAATAAGATTTTATTTATTTATTTGAGAGAGAGAGCATGAGCAGGGAGAGAGGCAGAGGAAGAGGGAGAAGCAGACTCCCTACTAAGCAGGGAGCCCACCATGTGGCTTGATCCCAGGACACCAAGATCATGACCTGAGCCGAAGGCAGACACCCACCGATTGAGCCACCCAGGCACCTGGTATAATCTCTTTACGTTGAAGTTACTCAATATTTATTTCATGTATGAATGAGTTAATGTGAACATGCTCGGTCCCTTATATGCAAAAAATACTCCTATTGTTTTATTTTACTTTTTAAAAGAATAAATTTGTGAGAGAGCATGAGCAGGAGATGGGGAGAGGAACAGAGAGGGAGGGAACGAGGGGGTAAAGAACCTTAAGCAGACTCTGTGCTGAGTGCAGCACCCAGTGCCAGGTTCAATCCCACAACTGTGAGATCATGACCTCAGTCAAAACCAATAGTTGGATGCTTTACCACCTGACCCACCCTGATGCCTCCTGTATTTTATTTCTGTTTTTGTTTTTCCTCTGGTGTAGATTCTGTTAGCGTATTGACGATCCAGAATGCAATTCTTAAATACAAAAGATCAATAGTGAAATGCCAGGACACCTGCTCCCTGATATTTATAGCAGCAATGTCCACAATAGCCAAACTGTGGAAGAAGCCTTTGTGTCCATCAAAAGATGAATGGATAAAGAAAATGTGATCTATGTACACAGTGGAATATTACTCAGCCATTAGAAACAAGTACCCACCATTTGCTTCCATGTGGATGGAACTGGAGGGTATTACACTGCGTGAAATAAGTCCGTCGGAGAAGGACAAACGTTATATGATGTCATTCATTTGGGAAATATAAAAAATAGTGAAACGGAATAAAGGGGAAAGGAAAAAAAACAAGTGGGAAATATCAGAAATATCTCACAGACCATGAGAGACTCCTAACTCTGGGAAACGAAGGAGGGGTGGTGGAAAGGGAGGTGGGTGGGCGGTGGGGGTGACTGGGTGATGGGCACTGAGGGGGGCACCTGATAGGATGAGCATTGGGTGTCATGGTATATGGTGGCAAATTGAACTCCAGTAAAAAATAATAAATAAATATAAATAAATAAATAAGTAAATAAGTAAACGAAAATTACCTTTGACAAGGTCAACTGAAATTTGAAGAAGTTGCTTTTTTTTTTTTTCCCCACAACGCCATTGAAATGGTATTTTGTGTATAAATACATGAAAGTTCAAAACGAAGAAAAAGAGTTTCTGGAGCTGGTTCTTGGTAAAGCATCATGCCATGGAAATGGTCAGCCACCAGAAATGAGGTCTTGCCACACAGCAATGCTGGGAGTGATCAGAAATCTTAAAATAGTAAAATTAGATTAAGAAGCTTAGTTTTGCTTCTGGAAATATGAATTGCATTTTTTTTTCTTCATTTAACTCAAGCTGAAAAAAAAATGTGAGTCTTACTTGAGTCTGTAGGAAATTGATACCTGTGGTGCCTTAGCTCTATCTGCACCAAAACCAAACTCAGGTGAATTTGCTATGGTTGTCTGTCACGAGAGAAGGATGTTACTGATGTATAGTATTTGAAAATCAGCCACTTCCAATGTGCTTTTGCTTCACAGGCTAGAAGAAATCTTAGTCCATTTTTTCCCATCAAATTGGCTGAAATTTGCCTGCCTCAAGCAGTAGCAACTCTCAAGAAATGAAAAAGTTGAGATGTGGCATTTTCCTAACAATACATGTAAAGACTAGAGTGCTTGATTTAGTTTTTATGGAATTGCCACGGTACCTTTGTGTATCCTTGTGTTCATCAGCACCCCCTTAACCATTAAACAGACATGCCCAAAACAATGCATGCATGTGTGTCTCTATTTAGTTGTAATGTGGCCACTGTTTCCTTCCTATAAAATGGAAATTATAATGTTAACAAGGTGGTTTGTGAGTTTCAAATACAATAGTGAAGATCTTCTTTCTTTGATAGTTACATAGGTTAGGCAAATACAAGCAGGCATTTAGTATTAAATTATAGCACGTGAAAGACCAAAAAGTAGTGATAGGTGGTTGTTATTTCTACTAAGAAAAGAACACTAATTTTTTTTTCAAAGTCTTAGTTACACTAGCTCTTGAGTTTTAAGCTTGGTGGTTTTTCAAAGTAAATGTGACTAGTAAGTGGTGAGGAAGCATAGTCACTGATATCCTGGTTTTAGAAAAGCAATGAGTAAACAAATTGATGTTGCTAGCATTTAACTGGCACAGTAGCATGTGTACTATCACAAGGATCTTTCTGTAATTGCTGTAAAATGTGCTTTTAATGTTTACTGTGCCCCTCTAGTCCATTCTCTGTTTCTTACTAGCTGCCCCCCACTCCCAGCCTCTATCACACGCAAACTTCAAGTGTGTCTTTTGACCCATTCTGTTCACTTTCAAGTATGTCAACAAGCAAGAGAGAGAAAGCGAGCCACATGTGCACGTATGCGAGAATGCGCACAAGTGCTAGAATGCGCAGAGGGAGATGGAGAGAGAAATTTTAGCAGACTCCCCACAGAGTGTGGAGCCCTGTGAAGGATCCGGGGTCCCGACCCTGAGATCAGGACCTGAGCCCAAACCAGGAGTCGGGGTGTAACCAACTGAGCCACCCAGGGGCCCAGGTAGAGACCTCTTCTTAATTGGCTTTGACTTTATTTGACCATGGTAGGAGCCAGTATATTGAAAGGGTTAAAGCAGCAGAATGATGATGTCAGACTGGTTTTTTTTCAGAAGTAAAATTTAGTTGCTACAGAGATGGGATGGGCCTGGAGATTTCCAGGTCAAGACAATGGCAATGAACCCATGGGTGAGGGAAGGAAGGTGATTTTTGTTTTGAGAAAGGGAGTTGGATGCTCAGCCTGCCCTCACCATCAGGGTGATGTTTCTCAACGTATTGAAACTCCTCCTCCGTGTTGGTTAAACCTCAGCTCCTAGACACCACATCCACTAATCCAACCACCAGATTGTTGATGCCAGGCCATCGGGGGTTGAGAGAGGGCTCCAGAGACCTGCACAAGCCCTGACCTACCACTTCTGACATAATTGAATATCTTCTCATAAGAAAGGTGATTTTAGTTTTATGTTCATTTGCTATTTGGCAGTTAACCAAGTAGAACTTCCTACTGTGTAGTTGGATACGTGGATCTTGAGGATAATTAGTAAGTTCTAGGTTGTAGGTAATAGACTTGGGAGTCGGGTTGCCAGATAAAATACAAGGCATCCAGTTTAATTTGAACTTAAGAGAAACAGTAATTTATTTATTTATTTTTTTAGTGGACGTATGAACTGTGCTGTCTTTTTATATTTCCTTTTGTGAAATCTCGCAACTCTGATTGGGGTGTCATCAACATTTAGATAGTAACTCTTTGTAACCACTTTATTGAGACATATATCAGACAGTTTACCCATTTCAAGTATATGTGCAAGGATGTGAAGTGTACGCACAAAGTGATGCAGCCACCTCCACGATTCTAGAATAATTTCATCTCCTCCCAACAAACCCCTGTCTCATGTAGCTGTCTACCGCTAATCCTTCATCCTCTGACCCTTCCTCACTCCAGCCCTATGCAACCACTAATCTACTTTCTGTTTCTATTTACCTGTTTTGGACAATTCATGTAAATGGAATCATATGGTGGGTAGATTTGTTTGCCATCGGCTCCTGTCACTTAGCTTAATCCACATGATAATATGTAGCAATACTTCATACCTTTCTATGGCCCAGTAGTATTTATGGATATACCAGCTTTGTTAACCTCTTTATCCAGCTTTGGACATTTGGGTCATTTCTACCTATTGCCTATGATGAATAATGCTGCTAAGAATCTTCACATAGAGGGGCTGCACGTGGCCTTATGGGCTGAGAAGAAAAGCCAAGGTGATCGCAGTAATGAATGCTGTGGAAGAAAACCAGGGGTCTGGCGAGTCTCAGAAGGTGGAGGAGGCCAGTCCTCCTGCAATGCAGCAGCCCACCAACCCTGCATCCCCCACTGTGGCCACCACACCTGAGCCCGTGGGGGCAGATGCTGGGGACAAGAACACCACCAAATCAGCCAACGATGAGCTGGCCTACGAGGACGGCCGGGGCTTTGGCACTGGGGAGCTGGTGTGGGGGAAACTTCGGGGCTTCTCCTGGTGGCCAGGCCGCATTGTGTCTTGGTGGATGACAGGCCGGAGCTGAGGAGCTGAAGGCACCCGCTGGGTCATGTGGTTTGGAGATGGCAAGTTCTTGATGGTGTGTGTTGAGAAATTGATGCCGCTGAGCTCCTTCTGCAGTGCTTTCCACCAGGCCACATACAACAAGCAGCCCATGTACCGCAAAGCCATCTATGAAGTCCTGCAGGTGGCCTGTAGCCATGCAGGGAAGTTGTTCCCAGCGTGCCACGACCGCGATGAGAGCGACACTGCCAAGTCCGTGGAGGTGCAGAATAAACAGATGATCGAGTGGTCTCTCGGAGGGTTCCAGCCTTCTGGCCCCAAGGGCCTGAAGCCACCCGAAGAAGAGAAGAACCCCTACAAAGAAGTTTACACAGACATGTGGGTCGAACCTGAGGCAGCTGCCTATGCACCACCCCCACCAGCCAAAAAGCCCCGAAAGAGTACGACTGAGAAGCCTAAGATCATTGATGAACGCACAAGAGAGCAGCTGGTGTACGACGTGCGGCAGAAGTGCCAGAACATCGAGGACATTTGCATCTCTTGTGGGAGCCTCAACGTTACCCTGGAACACCCTCTCTTTGTTGGAGAAATGTGCCAAAACTGTAAGAATTGCTTCCTGGAGTGTGCATACGTATCACCACAATGATGACAGCTACCAGTCCTACCACACCATTTGCTGTGGGGGGTGGGGCGCAAGGTGCTCATGTGTGGGAACCATAACTGCTGCAGGTGTTTTTGTGTGGAGGGTGTGGATCTCTTATTGGGGCTGGGGGCCACCTGGCAGCCATCAAGGAGGACCCCCGGAACTGCTACATGTGTGGGCACAAGGGCACTTATGGGCTACTGCGGCAGCGGGACGACTGGCTCTCATGGCTCCAGGTGTTCTTCACCAACAGCCACGACCAGGAATTTGACCCTATGAAGGTTTACCTGCCTGTCCCAGCTGAGAAGAGGAAGCCCATCCGGGTGCTGTCTCTATTTGATGGAATTGCTACAGGGCTTCTGGTGCTGAAGGATTTGGGGATTCAGGTGGACTGCTACATCGCCTCCGAGGTATGCAAGGACTCCATCACGGTGGGGAAGATCATGTATGTTGGGGACGTCTGCAGCATCACGCAGAAGCATATCCAGGAGTGGGGCCCGTTGGATCTGGTGATTGGGGGCAGTCCTTGCAATGGTCTCTCCATCATCAATCCTGCCCATAAAGGACTCTACGAGGGCACTGGCCGGCTCTTCTTTGAGTTCTACCACCTGCTGCATGATGCGCGGCCCAAGGAGGGAGATGACCGCCCCTTCTTCCGGCTCTTTGAGAATGTGGTGGCCATGGGCATTAGTGACAAGAGGGACATCTCGCGAATTCTCGAGTCCAACCCTATGATGATTAATGCCAAAGAAGTGTCAGCTGCACACAGGGCCCACTACTTCTGGGGGAACCTTCCTGGTATGAACAGGAGGCCATTGGCATCCACTGTGAATGATAAGCTGGAGCTGCAGGAGTGTCTGGAGCATGGCTGGATAGCCAAGTTCAGCAAAGTGAGGACCATTACTACTAGGTCGAACTCCATAAAGCAGGGCAAAGACCAGCATGTCCCCGTCTTCATGAATGAGAAAGAGGACATCTTATGGTGCACTAAAATGGAAAGGGTGTTTGGCTTCCCTGTCCACTATACTGATGTCTCCAACATGAGCCACTTGGCGATGCAGAGACTGCTGGGCCGGTCGTGGAGCGTGCCGGTCATCCACCACCTCTTCGCTCTGCTGAAGGAATATTTTGTTTGTGTGTAAGGGACATGAGGGCAGACTGAGGTAGTGACACAAAGTTAAACAAGGAAACACAAAACACAACAAAACACTGACAACATGAAGATGGAGAGAAGTATCCGCACGCAGAAGAGAAAAAGGAAATTTAAAACAAAACCAGAGGCGGAAGTACCAGAGGGCTTTGCCTTGCACAAAGGGTTGCACATCATCTCCTGATTTTTCAATGTTAATCTTCAGTCCTTTTTAAAAACAAAACCAAGGTCCCTCCTGTCTCCCCCTCCCCTTTTTGTAGGTCAAACCTTTTGTTTTCTACTCTTTTCAGAGGGGTTTTCTGTTTGGATTTTTGTTTCTTGCTGTGATTGAAACAAAGAGGGTTTATTGCAGCAAAAACCAGTAACAGGACATAGCAACAATACCTTGCAGAGGAAGGACAGGAGGGAAAAAAAAAGGAAATTCTACAGAAATCTATATATTGGAGTTTTTTTCCAGCTATGTATGTTTTGTTGTCTTCTCTAGCCTGATCAGATAGGAGCACAAGCAGGGGGTGGAAAATAGTGATGCTCAGCAGCAGACTTTCCTTCCAGCTGCTGAGCTCTCTTGCCAGCACCATTCCTGGTCATGCAGAACAGAGCCCAATGAGCAGCAGGGAGACAGATCACACAAGACCCTTTTATGCAGTATTTCAGGTGCTTACCACACAGGAAACCTTGAAGAAGATCCATTTCTATAAGCCGCTGTTACCTCTTCCAGTTTGTATGTGTGTGTGTGTTTATGTGTATGTGTGTGTGTGTGTGTATATATATATATATATATATATATATATATATATAAATGACAGATATGAGATATATATAAAAGGTACTGTTAATTACTGTACAACCTGACTTCATAATGGTGCTTTAAAACAGCGAGGTGAGTAAAAACATCAGCTTCCACGTTGCCTTATGTGCAAAGGGTTTTAACGTTGGATGAAGGGAGGCAGCTTGAAGGTGAATCGTTGCCATTCATGGCGGGCTTTCCCTCTAGTGTTTAACAAGGTGAAGGAGGAGAATTCGGGACCACGTACTCCTGCTTCTCCCTGCCAAAAACGGGTATGAGGTGAGATGGGGTGGGTCGGACCGTAGCGGGTTGAGAGTGGGATTCATCCAGGCTCACGCAATAACCTTTCGACTTTTTTTTCCAAAAAAAAGGAGACTCCCTCGGCAAGATGGCAGTTAAAAGGGGTCTTCATTCCCAGTTTCTCACATTAGCCAATTCAAGGGCTCCTTGTGGTGGGATCAGAAATTATCCAGAGTGTGGGAAAGTGACCGTTAAAAACCCCACCTGGAGAAAAAACAACAACAACATACAAAATGAAAAAAAAAAAGAGAATCTTCACATACAGGTATTTATGTGGACATATTTTCATTTCTGGGGGCTATGTATGTAGGAGCGGAATTGCTGGGTTAAGTGCTAAGTCTGTGTTTAACACTTAGAAGAATCAGCAGTTTCCCAAGGTGGCTCCACTGTTTTGTATTCTCACCAGCAGTGTGTGAGGCTTCTGATTTCTGTATGCTTGTCAACCCTATTTTTTAAAAAAAGATTTTATTTATTTGAGAGAGAGAGCAAGAGAGTGAGCAGGGAGGTGGGCAGTGGTGAGGGAGAGGGGCAGAGAGGAAATCTCAAGCTGACTCCTTGTGAACACAGACCCTGATTTGGGGCTCAATCTCACACGACCCTGGTATCATGACTTGAGTCAAAATCAAGAGTCGGCTGTTTAACCAACTGAGCCGCTGAAGTGCCCCACCAACACTTGTTTTAGCTAACACTTGCTTTTGACTTTTTTGTTCTCACCTTTCTAGAAGAAGGTGGGACATGATACCTCCTTGTTGCTGTGGTTTACGTTTCCTTGATGACTGATGAAGTTCATTATCTTTTTGTGTGTTTATTGGCTATTTTTGTATCATCTTTGCAGAAACGTCTTTTTGGATTCTTTGGACAGTTTTCTCTCATTAGATACCTTTGAAATAGTAGACTTCTTTTTAGAATAGTCTTAGATTTACAGAAGTGTCTTTTCCATTTTTTGCCTATTTTTAAGGGAGTTGTGTTTTTCCCTTACCATTGAGTTTTAACAGTTGTCTTTTGTGGATACGTGTCGTTTATTAGATACGTGTTCTGCAAATATTTTTTTCCATTCTGTGGCTTGTTTCTTCATTCTCTGAACGGTTTCTTTCACAGAACAGAAGTTTTTAATTTTAATAATGTCCAACCTTGCAATTTCTCTTTCAGACGTTGGGCTTTTGGAGTTGCATGGAAAAACTCCTTGCCATGCTCAAAGTCACCCAGGAATTGTGCAGATTTGTCTTTATATTTAGTTCTGTGATCTAATTTGAGTTCATTTTTGTGAACAGGGATAAGTTCTATGCCTAGATTCAAAGATTTTCTGCATGTGAATATCCAGTTGTCTAGCATCAGTATTTGAAAAGACTGGCCTTTCTTCACTGAATCGTCTTTGCTCCTCTGCCAAAGACCAGTTGATTGTATTCGTGTGGGTTTTATTATGAGCTCTGTTATGTTCTACAGATCTGTTTTTCTGTTCTTTTTTTTTTTTTTGTAAATTTTTATTTATTTATGATAGTCACACAGAGAGAGAGAGGCAGAGACACAGGCAGAGGGAGAAGCAGGCTCCATGCACCGGGAGCCCGACGTGGGATTCGATCCCGGGTCTCCAGGATCGCGCCCTGGGCCAAAGGCAGGCGCTAAACTGCTGCACCACCCAGGGATCCTTGTTTTTCTGTTCTTTGACCAATACTGCTGTGTCTTTATTACTGAAGCTTTATAGGAAATCTTGAAATTGGTTGGTGTCAGTCCTTTGACTTTGTATTTATCAATATTGTGTCAGCTGTTCTGGTTTTTTTTTTTTTTTGCCTATTCATGTAAAATTGAGAATGAGTTTGTCATATATATGTGATAACTTGCTAGGATTTGGGTTGGGGTTGTGTTGTATATATAAACCAAGTTGGGAAGAATTGACATCTTGATCATATTATGTATTCTTGTCCGTAAACATGGAATTTATTTATGGAGATCATCTTTGATTTCTTTCAAATGAGTTTTTAAAAATATTTATTTATTCATGAGAGACACAGAGAGCACAGAGAGAGAGAGAGAGAGTGGCGGAGACACAGGCAGAGAGAGAAGCAGGGAGCCCGACGTGGGACTTGATCCTGGGTCTCGAGGATCAGATCCTGGGCTGAAGGCGGCGCTAAACCGCTGAGCCACCCGGGCTCCTCATCAGCTGAGTTTTATACGAATTGAGATTCTGTACACTTTTTGTTAGATTGGGCACTAATGTAAATGGTATTTTGTTTTGAATTTCAAATTCCCATTGTTCATTGGCAGTGTGAACAATGCTATCTTGGGCAGACCCACCATGCTGATGGCTCTCTGTGGCCTGAAGCCTTCTGGAGCACAGGTCCCTCTCATATTCTTTCTTTTTGTCTGGTCACACCCTTAAGTACACCCATGAATGTCCTTCATCTGCTTTAGAGATAGGATTATGATTTTCAAGCGTTTCCTCCTGGGTGGGCTTCCAGCAGTTACCCGCCAGCTTTTTGGGCCCCAAAACAGGTCTCACTGGAGGTGGGGTTGTGGAGATCTACTAATTTTTCAGCCTCCCAAGACACACTTCTGTCCATAAGTCCCCTTAAGAAGCCATTTCTCATCAAGGTGGACTTGTCAGCCTTTTTCTTCTCTCTTTCATAGAACACAGGTATATAGGAAAGTAATTGATATTTGTACATGAAGTTTGCATCCTGAATCATTGCTATAATCACTTACTAGTTCCCAGAGTTTTTTTCGTTGTTTCTTTAGGATTTTCTACATACATAGTCATGTTGTCTCTGAACAAAGGCAGTTTTACCTTTTCCTTCCCCATATGTAAATCTTTTCTTTTCTTTTCCCTTCCTAGAGGATTAGCTAGGACTTCTTCTTAAGTACTGAATCTTTACTAGTGGTAAGAGGGGAATATCCTTGCCTTGTTACTGATCTTAGAGGGAAAGAATGTAGTTTTTCACCATTAAGTAGGTTTGCTCTAGGTATTTTATACATGTTGTTTATCAAGTTGAGGAAGTCCCCTCTATTCCCAGTTTGGTGGTAACTTTTATCATGAATACGTGTTGGATTTTTCTTAATAATTGTTTGGCATCTGTTGATAGGATCAAATAGATATTTTTTATCTTGTTGGAGTGATGGTTTACACTAATACTTCTGCATATTATACAGCCTGTGAATTCCTGGAAAAAAAAAACATTGGTTTTGATATAGCATCCATATTATATGTTGTTGAATTTGATTTGAAATTTTTCAAATTTTTTGAAGAGTTTTTCATCTCTGTTCATAAGAGATATAGTAGTCTATATCTCTATAGACTATATAGTAGTCTATATCTCTATAGAAAAGTATAGACTACTATAGTTTTCCTTCTTCTGCTGTCTTTATCTGGTTTTGATAGTAGGATAAGGCTGGACTTATAGAATGAGTTGGAAGTACAGCCTCTGTTTTATTTTCTCTGAAAGAGTTTGAGAATTGGTATAATGTCTTCTTCTTATTTTTGCCAGTGAAGCCGTCAGGGCTCAGTGCTTGCTGTTGAGGAAGGTTACTAATTATTGATTTAATTTCTCTTTTAGGTATAGGCCTATTTAGATCACCTATTTCTCTTTGTGTAGGAGTTTTTGTTACTTGTGTCTTTTACGGAATTGGTGCGTGTCATGTAAATCCTCAAATTTGAGGGCATAGGATTATTGTTACCTTTAATTTTTAATCTCCATGGGAGCCATAGCGACGACTCTTCTTTCATTTCTGATATTAGTAATTGTCTCTTTTCTCATTTTTTCTTGGCTAGCCTGGCTGTAGGTTTACCAATTTTATGAATCATCTTAAAGAACCAGCTTTTGACTTTGTTGTTTTTTTCCCAATTGTTTTCCTCTCTCTCCCCTCCCTCCCTCCCTCCTTCCCTCCCTCCCTCCCTCCCTTCCTTCCCTTTCCTTCCTTTCCTTCCTTCCCTCTTGATTTTATGTATTTATTCATGAGAGACAGAGAGAGTGAGAGGCAGAGACATAGGCAGAGAGAGAAGCAGGCTCCATGCAGGGAGCTGGATGTGGGACTGGATCCCAGGAATCCAGGATCATGCACCCAACCACTGAGCCATCTGGGCGTCTTCTTTCCTTTCCTTTCCTTTCCTTTCCTTTCCTTTCCTTTCCTTTCCTTTCCTTTCCTTTCCTTTTTCCTTTTTCCTTTTTCCTTTTTCCTTTTTCCTTTTTCCTTTTTCCTTTTTCCTTTCCTTTCCTCTGAGAAAGAGAGAGAGAATGAGCAGAGGAGAAGGAGAGGAAGAGAGAGAGAGAGAATCTCAAGCAGACTCACCTGCTGAGTATAGAGCCTGACTCAGGGCTCAATCTTATGACCCTGAGATTATGACCTGAGCCAAATCCAAGATTCAGATGCTTATCCGATTGAGCCACCTAGCCATGTTTGCCTGTTTCAATTCCACAGATTTCTATTTTATTCTTCCTTTTCTTCTCCTGGCTCTTCTTGTTCTTGTTTCCTAAGGTAGAAGCTTAAGTTACTGATTTTAGTGTTCTCTTCTCTCTCTCTCTTTAACATATGCCTTCAATGCTGAAATCTTCCTCTAACCACTCCTTTGCAGCCTTCCACAAATTTGCATAAGTTGTATTTCCATTTAGTTCAGAATAGTTAAAAATTTCTCTCAGTGCTTCAACTTTAACTCATTTATTTAATTTCCAAATGTATGGAGATTCTCCTGCTGTATTTCTCTTACTTAACTCCATGTAGTCTAAGCTAATGTTGTGTGATTTCCATTCTTTAAATAGTTACAGTGTGTTTTATGGCCAGGATGTGGTCTGTCTGGTTCTGCGTGAGTTTGTGAAGACTGTGTAGTGCTGTGTTAGATGAAGTGTTAGACTAGTTGGTGCTGTTGTGTTCAACTGTATCCGCACTGATGTTCTGCCTAGTGGGTCTGTCAATTATTGTGTAGAAGGCTATACAAGTTTCTAAAGGTACTAGTGTGTTTATCCATGACTCCTTGGATGTTATCAGTTCTGCCTCATGTATTTTGACCCTCTCTTGTTAGGCACGTACATACACAGTAAGGAGTGTTCTGTGTTCTCAGAGAATTGATCCCTTTTTCACTGTGTAATACCTTCTTTTATCCCTGAGAATTTTCCTCATTCTGCCATCTGCCTTGTCTGAAATTGATATGGGTTCTTCAGCTTTCTTTTGGGTGGTGTAGGCCTGGTTTCTTTCCCCCTTCCTTTACTTCTCTTCTACCTGTGTACTTCTATTTAAAGTAGGTATCTTGTAGACGGCATATAGTTGGATCTTTTTATCTGCTCTTGCAGTCTCTGGTTTGATTGCTTGCTTGCTTGATTTAATTTATTTAGTCACCAAAGACATAGAAGGAGAGGCAGAGACCTAGGCAGAGGGGAACCAGGCTCCCCACTGAGCAGGGGGCCTTATGTGGGACTGGATCCCAGGACCCCAGTATTAACGACCTGAGCGGAAGGCAGATGTTCAATCACTGAGCCATCCAGGCACCTCCAGTCTCTTGTTTTAAATTTTTTTTTTTTTTTTTTTTATTTATTTATGATAGTCACAGAGAGAGAGAGAGAGGCAGAGACACAGGCAGAGGGAGAAGCAGGCTCCATGCACTGGGAGCCCGATGTGGGATTCGATCCCGGGTCTCCAGGATCGCGCCCTGGGCCAAAGGCAGGCGCCAAACCGCTGCGCCACCCAGGGATCCCCAGTCTCTTGTTTTAATTGGCATATTTAGACCATCCACATTTTAGGTAATTGTTGCTGTAGTTGGGTTAATATTCACCATGTTTGCAACTGATTTTCACTCATTACAGTTGTTCTTTTTTATATTTTTATCACCCTCTCTTTGTCTTCCGTCTCTGCTTTTAGTTTAACATTTTATGGGATTCCATTCTTTCTTAGCATATTCATATACTTTTTTTTTTTTTTTTTGGTGTTCAATTTACTAACATACAGAATAACACCCAGTGCCCGTCACCCATTCACTCCCACCCCCCACCCTCCTCCCCTTCTACCACCCCTAGTTCGTTTCCCAGAGTTAGCAGTCTTTACGTTCTGTCTCCCTTTCTGATATTTCCCACACATTTCTTCTCCCTTCCCTTATTTTCCCTTTCACTATTATTTATATTCCCCAAATGAATGAGAACATATAATGTTTGTCCTTCTCCGACTGACTTACTTTACTCAGCATAATACCCTCCAGTTCCAACCACGTTGAAGCAAATGGTGGGTATTTGTCATTTCTAATAGCTGAGTAATATTCCATTGTATACATAAACCACATCTTCTTTATCCATTCATCTTTCGTTGGACACCGAGGCTCCTTCCACAGTTTGGCTATCGTGGCCATTGCTGCTAGAAACATCGGGGTGCAGGTGCCCCGGCGTTTCATTGCATTTGTATCTTTGGGGTAAATCCCCAACAGTGCAATTGCTGGGTCGTAGGGCAGGTCTATTTTTAACTGTTTGAGGAACCTCCACACAGTTTTCCAGAGTGGCTGCACCAGTTCACATTCCCACCAACAGTGCAAGAGGGTTCCCTTTCCTCCGCATCCTCTCCAACATTTGTGGTTTCCTGCCATGTTAATTTTCCCCATTCTCACTGGCGTGAGGTGGTATCTCATTGTAGTTTTGATTTGTATTTCCCTGCTGGCAAGTGATGCAGAGCATTTTCTCATATGCATGTTGGCCATGTCTATGTCTTCCTCTGTGAGATTTCTGTTCATGTCTTTTGCCCATTTCATGATTGGATTGTTTGTTTCTTTGGTGTTGAGTTTAATAAGTTCTTTATAGATCTTGGAAACTAGCCCTTTATCTGATATGTTATTTGCAAATATCTTCTCCCATTCTGTAGGTTGTCTTTGAGTTTTGTTGACTGTATCCTTTGCTGTGCAAAAGCTTCTTATCTTGATGAAGTCCCAATAGTTCATTTTTGCTTTTGTTTCTTTTGCCTTCGTGGATGTATCTTGCAAGAAGTTACTATGACCGAGTTCAAAAAGGGTGTTGCCTGTGTTCTTCTCTAGGATTTTGATGGAATCTTGTCTCACATTTAGATCTTTCATCCATTTTGAGTTTATCTTTGTGTATGGTGAAAGAGAGTGGTCTAGTTTCATTCTTCTGCATGTGGATGTCCAATTTTCCCAGCACCATTTATTGAAGAGACTGTCTTTCTTCCAATGGATAGTCTTTCCTCCTTTATCGAATATTAGTTGCCCATAAAGTTCAGGGTCCACTTCTGGATTCTCTATTTTGTTCCATTGATCTATGTGTCTGTTTTTGTGCCAGTACCACACTGTCTTGATGACCACAGCTTTGTAGTACAGCCTGAAATCTGGCATTGTGATGCCCCCAGATATGGTTTTCTTTTTTAAAATTCCCCTGGCTATTCGGGGTCTTTTCTGATTCCACACAAATCTTAAAATAATTTGTTCTAACTCTCTGAAGAAAGTCCATGGTATTTTGATAGGGATTGCATTAAACCTGTATATTGCCCTGGGTAACATTGACATCTTCACAATATTAATTCTGCCAATCCATGAGCATGGAATATTTTTCCATCTCTTTGTGTCTTCCTCAATTTCTTTCAGAAGTGTTCTATAGTTTTGAGGGTATAGATCCTTTACATCTTTGGTGAGGTTTATTCCTAGGTATCTTATACTTTTGGGTGCAATTGTAAATGGGATTGACTCCTTAATTTCTCTTTCTTCAGTCTCATTGTTAGTGTATAGAAATGCCACTGACTTCTGGGCATTGATTTTGTATCCTGCCACGCTACCGAATTGCTGTATGAGTTCTAGCAATCTTGGGGTGGAGACTTTTGGGTTTTCTATGTAGAGTATCATGTCATCGGCGAAGAGGGAGAGTTTGACTTCTTCTTTGCCAATTTGAATGCCTTTAATGTCTTTTTGTTGTCTGATTGCTGAGGCTAGGACTTCCAGTACTATGTTGAATAACAGTGGTGAGAGTGGACATCCCTGTCTTGTTCCTGATCTTAGGGGAAAGGCTCCCAGTGCTTCCCCATTGAGAATGATATTTGCTGTGGGCTTTTCATAGATGGCTTTTAAGATGTCGAGGAATGTTCCCTCTATCCCTACACTCTGAAGAGTTTTGATCAGGAATGGATGCTGTATTTTGTCAAATGCTTTCTCTGCATCCAATGAGAGGATCATATGGTTCTTGGTTTTTCTCTTGCTGATATGATGAATCACATTGATTGTTTTACGGGTGTTGAACCAGCCTTGTGTCCCAGGGATAAATCCTACTTGGTCATGGTGAATCATTTTCTTAATGTACTGTTGGATCCTATTGGCCAGTATCTTGTTGAGAATTTTTGCATCCATGTTCATCAGGGATATTGGTCTGTAATTCCCCTTTTTGGCGGGGTCTTTGTCTGGCTTTGGAATTAAGGTGATGCTGGCTTCATAGAACGAATTTGGAAGTACTCCATCTCTTTCTATCTTTCCAAACAGCTTTAGGAGAATAGGTATGATTTCTTCCTTAAACGTTTGATAAAATTCTCCTGGGAAGCCATCTGGCCCTGGACTCTTGTGTCTTGAGAGGTTTTTGATGACTGCTTCAATTTCCTCCCTGGTTATTGGCCTGTTCAGGTTTTCTATTTCTTCCTGATCCAGTTTTGGTAGTTTGTGGCTTTCCAGGAATGCGTCCATTTCTTCTAGATTGCCTAATTTATTGGCGTATAGCTGTTCATAATATGTTTTTAAAATCGTTTGTATTTCCTTGGTGTTGGTAGTGATCTCTCCTTTCTCATTCATGATTTTATTAATTTGAGTCTTCTCTCTCTTCTTTTTAATAAGGCTGGCTAATGGTTTATCTATCTTATTAATTCTTTCAAAGAACCAACTCCTGGTTCTGTTGATCTGTTCCACAGTTCTTCTGGTCTCGATTTCGTTGAGTTCTGCTCGAATGTTTATTAACTCCCTTCTTCTCTTGGGTGTAGGATCTATTTGCTGTTTTTTCTCTAGCTCCTTTATGTGTAAGGTTAGCTTTTATATTTGAGTTCTTTCCAGTTTTTGAATGGATGCTTGTATTGCGATGTATTTCCCCCTTAGGACTGCTTTTGCTGCATCCCAAAGATTTTGAACGGTTGTATCTTCATTCTCATTAGTTTCCATGAATCTTTTTAATTCTTCCTTAATTTCCTGGTTGACCCTTTTATCTTTTAGCAGGATGGTCCTTAACCTCCATGTGTTTGAGGTCCTTCCAAACTTCTTGTTGTGATTTAGTTCTAATTTCAAGGCATTATGGTCCGAGAATATGCAGGGGACTATCCCAATCTTTTGGTATCGGTTCAGACCCGATTTGTGACCCAATATGTGGTCTATTCTGGAGAAAGTTCCATGTGCGCTTGAGAAGAATGTGTATTCAGTTGAGTTTGGATGTAAAGTTCTGTAGATATCTGTGAAATCCATCTGGTCCAGTGTATCATTTAAAGCTCTCGTTTCTTTGGAGATGTTTTGCTTAGAAGACCTATCGAGTATAGAAAGAGCTAGATTGAAGTCACCAAGTATAAGTGTATTATTATCTAAGTATTTCTTCACTTTGGTTAATAATTGATTTATATATTTGGCAGCTCCCACATTCGGAGCATATATATTGAGGATTGTTAAGACCTCTTGTTGAATAGATCCTTTAAGTATGATATAGTGTCCCTCTTCATCTCTCACTACAGTCTTTGGGGTAAATTTTAGTTTATCTGATATAAGGATGGCTACCCCTGCTTTCTTTTGAGGACCATTCGAATGGTAAATGGTTCTCCAACCTTTTATTTTCAGGCTGTAGGTGTCCTTCTGTCTAAAATGAGTCTCTTGTAGACAGCAAATAGATGGGTCCTGCTTTTTTATCCAGTCTGAAACCCTGCGCCTTTTGATGGGGTCATTAAGCCCGTTCACATTCAGAGTTACTATTGAGAGATATGAGTTTAGTGTCATCATGATATCTATTCAGTCTTTGTTTTTGTGGACTGTTCCACTGAACTTCTTCTTAAAGGGGAATTTTAAGAGTCCCCCTTAAAATTTCTTGCAGAGCTGGTTTGGAGGTCACATATTCTTTTAGTTGCTGCCTGTCTTGGAAGCTCTTTATCTCTCCTTCCATTTTGAATGAGAGCCTTGCTGGATAAAGTATTCTTGGTTGCATGTTCTTCTCATTTAGGACCCTGAATATATCCTGCCAGCCCTTTCTGGCCTGCCAGGTCTCTGTGGAGAGGTCTGCTGTTACCCTAATACTCCTCCCCATAAAAGTCAGGGATTTCTTGTCTCTTGCTGCTTTAAGGATCTTCTCTTTATCTTTGGAATTTGCAAGCTTCACAATTAAATGTCGAGGTGTTGAACGGTTTTTATTGATTTTAGGGGGGGATCTCTCTATTTCCTGGATCTGAATGCCTGTTTCCCTTCCCAGATTAGGAAAGTTTTCAGCTAGAATTTGTTCAAATACATATTCTGGCCCTCTGTCCCTTTCGGCGCCCTCGGGAACCCCAGTTAAACGTAGGTTTTTCTTTTCAGGCTGTCGTTTATTTCCCTTAATCTATCTTCATGGTCTTTTAATTGTTTGTCTCTTTTTTCCTCAGTTTCCCTCTTTGCTATCAACTTGTCTTCTATGTCACTCACTCGTTCTTCCACCTCATTAACCCTCGTCGTTAGGACTTCTAGTTTGGATTGCATCTCATTCAATTGATTTTTAATTTCTGCCTGATTAGCTCTAAATTCTGCAGTCATGAAGTCTCTTGAGTCCTTTATACTTTTTTCTAGAGCCACCAGTAGCTGTATAATAGTGCTTCTGAATTGGCTTTCTGACATTGAATTGTAATCCCGATTTTGTAACTCTGTGGGAGAGAGGACTGTTTCTGATTCTTTCTTTTGAGGTGAGGTTTTCCTTCTAGTCATTTTGCTCAGTGCAGAGTGGCCAAAAGCAAGTTGTATTGGGAAAAAGAGAAAAAGAGAGGAGAGAAAGTAGGAAAGAAAAGAGAAAGAGAAAAAAAAAGGGAAGAAAAAGAAAAAAAAAACGAAAAGAAAAAAAAAAGAAGAAAAAGAGAAAGAAAAAGAAAGGAGAAAAAAAGGGGGTGGGGGAAGGAAACAAATCAAAAAGCAAAACAAAACAAAAACAAAAACAAAAACAAAAACAAACAAACAAAAAAAGAACCACCGGGGAGTATCTTCTGATTCTGTGTTCTTTAAGTCCCTTGGCTTTCCTGGAAGTTGTCCGTCTAGCTGATCTTCTGGGGGAGGGGCCTGTTGTGCTGATTTTCAGGTGTTAGCAGTTGGGGGAGGTGCTGTGCCCCTGCCTGGTGCAGGGCTCAGTGGGGGTTGTTTATCCCTTGAAGCCGCAGGAGGAACAGCCCCAGTGGCGGGGCAGCTCTGGAAACCTGGATTCAGCTCCGGTAGGAACTCCAGAGCTCTCCGTCTGCAGGGCCTGGAGGCTCCGGGGCGGGGCCGCTGATCTGCTCAGCTGGGGCAGGAGCGTCCTCGCTGTCCTGGGCCCTCCCGGCCTCTGCCTGTCCCGGGGGAGGCGGGATCCTGGGCTGTGTCCCGGCGCCCTGTGCTCCGGGGCCTGCGCTGGTGGATTCGCGCTCCCGGGCCGCGCAGCCCCCTCTGCGGAGCTGCCGCCCAAGCCCCTCCGAGCTGCTCCTGGAACCGCGCAGCCCCCTCCGCACGGAGCCTCTTCCTCTGCCCGAGCCCCTCCCAGCTGCTCCCGGGGCCGCGCAGCCCCCTCCGCGGAGCCGGCGCCCGAACCCCTCCGAGCTGCTCCGGGTCCCGCCGTGCGCGCTGCAGCCCTTGGGGAGCTCGGCGCACTCTCCTGGGCGCGCAGTTGCTCTACTTTTTTCTTTTTAAAGACTTTAGTTTTGAGAGAGAGAGAGAGAGAGAGAAGGAGCAGGGGGAGAAGCAGGAGAGAAGGATAATCAGACTCCCCACTGAGCCCAATGCAGGGCTCTATTGCAGGACTTTGGGGTCATGACGTGAGCTGAAGGTAGACGCTTGAACCAACCGAGCCCCCAGACAACCCTGTCCATATACTTCTTTAAAAGAATTTTTTGTGCTTGCCCTACAGTTTGTTATATTCATTTATAACTAATCCAGGTCCACTCTGAAATAACATTACACCTTTTCACAGGTAGTGCAGTTGCCTTATAGGAGAATATATTCAATTCCTTTTTTCCCCATCCTTTATAACATTGCTTTAATTGATTTCACTTCCTCATATTCCTTAAGAACTCAGCACGCTGGTTTTAATACTTTTTGCAAGACAAGTCTGCTGAGCAGTAAATTCCTTGGGTTTATTTGAGTGTTTTGTTTTTATTTCTTTTCACTTTTTTTTTTATTTTTATTTTTTTAAGATTTTATTTATTTATTCATGAGAGACAGAGAGAGATAGAGAGAGAGGCAGAGACACAGGCAGATGGCGAAGCAGGCTCCATGCAGGGAGCCGGACATGGGACTCGATCCCGGGTTCCCAGGATCACGCCCTGGGCTGAAGGCAGGCGCTCAACTGCTGAGCCACCCAGGGGTCCTCTTTTCACTTTTGAAGTACAATTTCACCAGCTACAGAATTCTTAGGTGGTGGGTTTTTCTTTTTAACCTTTTTTTACCTGCACCCTCTCTGTTCTTGCTTGCATGATCTCTGATGAGGTGTCTGATGTATTTCTTATCCTCGTCCTCTGTAGATAAGGTGCTTTTTTCTCCCCTCTGGCTCTTTTCAGTATCTTTATCTTTGGTTTTTGCTGTTTGAGTATTAGTGCAAGATGTAGATTTTTTTGGCATTTATTCTGTTTGGTGTTCTCTGAGCTTCCTGGGTATGTGGTCTGGTGTTTTATCATTAATATTGGAGAATTTTCAGCTATTATTACTTTGAATATTTCTTCTCCTTCCTCTCTTTGTTCTCCTTCTGGTGTTTTCCATCATGTGTTTGCTATCCTTTTTGCATTGTTCCACAGTTATTGGATATTTTGTTTCTTTTTGCATTTCACTTTTGGGAATTTCCATGAACATATTTTCGACCTTACTGATTTTTCCCTTGGCCACGTCCAAAGGCAGCCTTCAGTGCTGTTACACTGTTCTTGGTTTCTCGCATTTCACTTTAATTCTCTCTGAGTTTCCATCTCACATTAGCATATTAATCCGCTAAGGCATTAGCATATTCATCAGACTTATTTTAATCTCCGTATTTCTCCTGCTTCCATAAATCTGTGTCATATCTGAGTCTGATTCTTATGATTGCTTTATCTCTTCAAACTGTGTTTCTCTCTTATCATGTCTTGTAGTTATTTTTGTTGAAAGTTGGAGTTATTGGGTAATAGGAACTGATATAATCCAGCTTTTAGTGTGAGCTTTTTTTTTTTTTTTTTTTTTTTTAATTAGTGTGAGCTTTTATGGTAAGCCAGCTAGAGGTTAGGTTGTGTTGAATGTTTGCCATAGCTGTCAGTGTCAGAGGCTTCGGGAACCTTCATGTCTCTCTTGTTCCCTGCCTCCTTCTCTGGCTCTTTAAGGAACTGTCTTGAGGTCTTTGATGTGTATCTCTCAGCTATGACCACTGTGGTTTCACTGGCACCCCGTTGGTGGGGAGTTGTTCTTGTGATCTTGATGGTTAAGTGTTCGTTATTTAGTGGGCCTGAGTCCTGGGCTCTGCTGACTCCTATAAGCATTTCTTAGCCTCTTTTTTCCCCTCCTTCCTTAGTTGGGCCAGGAAGGCTAGCAGGGGCTGGAGTTCACCTTACTGCTCTTTCCCAATAGGGAAAATAGGGTCCAATAGGGTTCTATTTATTTTTTATTTTTTTATTTTTTTAATTTATTTTTTATTGGTGTTCAATTTACTAACATACAGAATAACCCCCAGTGCCATTCACCCATTCACTCCCACCCCCTGCCCTCCTCCCCTTCTACCACCCCTAGTTTGTTTCCCAGAGTTAGCAGTATTTTTTTTAATTTATTTTTTATTGGTGTTCAATTTACTAACATACAGAATAACCCCCAGTGCCCGTCAAACATTCACTCCCACCCCCCGCCCTCCTCCCCTTCTACCACCCCTAGTTCGTTTACCAGAGTTAGGAGTCTTTACGTTCTGTCTCCCTTTCTGATATTTCCCACACATTTCTTCTCCCTTCCCTTATTTTCCCTTTCACTATTATTTATATTCCCCAAATGAATGAGAACATATAATGTTTGTCCTTCTCCGACTGACTTATTTCACTCAGCATAATACCCTCCAGTTCCATCCACGTTGAAGCAAATGGTGGGTATTTTTCATTTCTAATAGCTGAGTAATATTCCATTGTATACATAAACCACATCTTCTTTACCCATTCATCTTTTGTTGGACACCGAGGCTCCTTCCACAGTTTGGCTATCGTGGCCATTGCTGCTATAAACATCGGGGTGCAGGTGTCCTGGCATTTCATTGCATTTGTATCTTTGGGGTAAATCCCCAACAGTGCAATTGCTGTGTCATAGGGAAGGTATATTTTTAACTGTTTGAGGAACCTCCACACAGTTTTCCAGAGTGGCTGCACCAGTTCACATTCCCACCAACAGTGTAAGAGGGTTCCCTTTTCTCCGCATACTCTCCAACATTTGTTGTTTCCTGCCTTGTTAATTTGCCCCATTCTCACTGGTGTGAGGTGATATCTCATTGTGGTTTTGATTTGTATTTCCCTGATGGCAAGTGATGCAGAGCATTTTCTCATATGCATGTTGGCCATGTCTATGTCTTCTTCTGTGAGATTTCTGTTCATGTCTTTTGCCCATTTCATGATTGGATTTTTTGTTTCTTTGGTGTTGAGTTTAATAAGTTCTTTATAGATCTTGGAAACTAGCCCTTTATCTGATAGTCATTTGCAAATATCTTCTCCCATTCTGTAGGTTGTCTTTTAGTTTTGTTGACTGTATCCTTTGCTGTGCAAAAGCTTCTTATCTTGATGAAGTCCCAATAGTTCATTTTTGCTTTTGTTTCTTTTGCCTTCGTGGATGTATCTTGCAAAAAGTTACTGTGGCCGAGTTCAAAAAGGGTGTTGCCTGTGTTCTTCTCTAGGATTTTGATGGAATCTTGTCTCACATTTAGATCTTTCATCCATTTTGAGTTTATCTTTGTGTATGGTGCAAGAGAGTGGTCTAGTTTCATTCTTCTGCATGTGGATGTCCAATTTTCCCAGCACCATTTTTTTTTTATGATAGTCACACAGAGAGAGAGAGAGAGAGAGAGAGAGAGAGAGAGAGAGAGAGAGGCAGAGACATAGGCAGAGGGAGAAGCAGGCTCCATGCACCGGGAGCCCGACGTGGGATTCGATCCCGGGTCTCCAGGATCGCGCCCTGGGCCAAAGGCAGGCGCCAAACCGCTGCGCCACCCAGGGATCCCTCCCAGCACCATTTATTGAAGAGACTGTCTTTCTTCCAATGGATAGTATTTCCTCCTTTGTCGAATATTAGTTGACCATAAAGTTCAGGGTCCACTTCTGGGTTCTCTATTCTGTTCCACTGATCTATGTGTCTGTTTTTGTGCCAGTACCACACTGTCTTGATGACCACAGCTTTCTAGTACAACCTGAAATCTGGCATTGTGATGCCCCCAGATACGGTTTTCTGTTTAAAATTCCCCTGGCTATTCGGGGTCTTTTCTGATTCCACACAAATCTTAAAATAATTTGTTCTAACTCTCTGAAGAAAGTCCATGGTATTTTGATAGGGATTGCATTAAACCTGTATATTGCCCTGGGTAACATTGACATCTTCACAATATTAATTCTGCCAATCCATGAGCATGGAATATTTTTCCATCTCTTTGTGTCTTCCTCAATTTCTTTCAGAAGTGTTCTATAATTTTTAGGGTATAGATCCTTTACATCTTTGGTTAGGTTTATTCCTAGGTATCTTATGCTTTTGGGTGCAATTGTAAATGGGATTGACTCCTTAATTTCTCTTTCTTCAGTCTCATTGTTAGTGTATAGAAATGCCACTGATTTCTGGGCATTGATTTTGTATCCTGCCACGCTACTGAATTGCTGTATGAGTTCTAGCAATCTTGGGGTGGAGACTTTTGGGTTTTCTATGTAGAGTATCATGTCATCGGCGAAGAGGGAGAGTTTGACTTCTTCTTTGCCAATTTGAATGCCTTTAATGTCTTTTTGTTGTCTGATTGCTGAGGCTAGGACTTCCAGTACTATGTTGAACAGCAGTGGTGAGAGTGGACATCCCTGTCTTGTTCCTGATCTTAGGGGAAAGGCTCCCAGTGCTTCCCCATTGAGAAAGATATTTGCTGTGGGCTTTTCATAGATGGCTTTTAAGACGTTGAGGAATGTACCCTCTATCCCTACACTCTGAAGAGTTTTGATCAGGAATGGATGCTGTATTTTGTCAAATGCTTTCTCTGCATCTAATGAGAGGATCATATGGTTCTTGGTTTTTCTCTTGCTGATATGATGAATCACATTGATTGTTTTACGGGTGTTGAACCAGCCTTGTGTCCCAGGGATAAATCCTACTTGGTCATGGTGAATCATTTTCTTAATGTACTGTTGGATCCTATTGGCCAGTATCTTGTTGAGAATTTTTGCATCCATGTTCATCAGGGATATTGGTCTGTAATTCCCCTTTTTGGTGGGGTTTTGTCTGGTTTTGGAATTAAGGTGATGCTGGCCTCATAGAACGAATTTGGAAGTACTCCATCTCTTTCTATCTTTCCAAACAGCTTTAGGAATATAGGTATGGTTTCTTCTTTAAACGTTTGATAAAATTCCCCAAGGAAGCCATCTGGCCCTGGACTCTTATGTTTGGGAGGTTTTTGATGACTGCTTCAATTTCCTCCCTGGTTATTGGCCTGTTCATGTTTTCTATTTCTTCCTGTTCCAGTTTTGGTAGTTTGTGGCTTTCCAGGAATGCCTCCATTTCTCCTAGATTGCCTAATTTATTGGCGTATAGCTGTTATAATATGTTTTTAAAATCGTTTGTATTTCCTTGGTGTTGGTAGTGATCTCTCCTTTCTCATTCATGATTTTATTAATTTGAGTCTTCTCTCTCTTCTTTTTAATAAGGCTGGCTAATGGTTTATCTATCTTATTAATTCTTTCAAAGAACCAACTCCTGGTTCTGTTGATCTGTTCCACAGTTCTTCTGGTCTCGATTTCATTGAGTTCTGCTCGAATGTTTATTAACTCCCTTCTTCTCTTGGGTGTAGGATCTATTTGCTGTTTTTTCTCTAGCTCCTTTATGTGTAAGGTTAGCTTTTGTATTTGAGTTCTTTCCAGTTTTTGAATGGATGCTTGTATTACGATGTATTTCCCCCTTAGGACTGCTTTTGCTGCATCCCAAAGATTTTGAACGGTTGTATCTTCATTCTCACTAGTTTCCATGAATCTTTTAAATTCTTCCTTAATTTCCTGGTTGACCCTTTCATCTTTTAGCAGGATGGTCCTTAACCTCCACGTGTTTGAGGTCCTTCCAAACTTCTTGTTGTGATTTAGTTCTAATTTCAAGGCATTATGGTCTGAGAATATCGAGGGGACGATCTCAATCTTTTGGTATCGGTTCAGACCCGATTTGTGACCCAGTATGTGGTCTATTCTGGAGAAAGTTCCATGTGCACTTGAGAAGAATGTGTATTCAGTTGAGTTTGGATGTAAAGTTCTGTAGATATCTTTGAAATCCATCTGGTCCAGTGTATCATTTAAAGCTCTCGTTTCTTTGGAGATGTTGTGCTTAGAAGACCTATCGAGGGTAGAAAGAGCTAGATTGAAGTCACCAAGTATAAGTGTATTATTATCTAAGTATTTCTTCACTTTGGTTAATAATTGATTTATATATTTGGCAGCTCTCACATTCGGGGCATATATATTGAGGATTGTTAAGTCCTCTTGTTGGATAGATCCTTTAAGTATGATATAGTGTCCCTCTTCATCTCTCACTACAGTCTTCAGGGTAAATTTTAGTTTATCTGATATAAGGATGGCTACCCCTGCTTTCTTTTGGGGACCATTCGAATGGTAAATGGTTCTCCAACCTTTTACTTTCAGGCTGTAGGTGTCCTTCTGTCTAAAATGAGTCTCTTGTAGACAGCAAATAGATGGGTCCTGCTTTTTTATCCAGTCTGAAACCCTGCGCCTTTTGATGGGGTCATTAAGCCTGTTCACATTCAGAGTTACTATTGAGAGATATGAATTTAGTGTCATCATGATAACTATTCAGTCCTTGTTTTTGTGGAATGTTCCACTGAACTTCTTCTTAAAGGGGAATTTTGAGAGTCCCCCTTAAAATTTCTTGCAGAGCTGGTTTGTAGGTCACATATTCTTTTAGTTGCTGCCTGTCTTGGAAGCTCTTTATCTCTCCTTCCATTTTGAATGAGAGCCTTGCTGGATAAAGTATTTTTGGTTGCATGTTCTTCTCATTTAGGGCCCTGAATATATCCTGCCAGCCCTTTCTGGCATGGCAGGTCTCTGTGGAGAGGTCTGCTGTTACCCTAATACACCTCCCCATAAAAGTCAGGGATTTCTTGTCTCTTGCTGCTTTAAGGATCTTCTCTTTATCTTTGGAATTTGCAAGCTTCACTATTAAATGTTGAGGTGTTGAACGGTTTTTATTGATTTTAGGGGAGGATCTCTCTATTTCCTGGATCTGAATGCCTGTTTCCCTTCCCAGATTAGGAAAGTTTTCAGCTAGAATTTGTTCAAATACATATTCTGGCCCTCTGTCCCTTTCGGCACCCTCAGGAACACCAATTAAACATAAGTTTTTCTTCCTCAGGCTGTCGTTTATTTCCCTTAATCTATCTTCATGGTCTTTTAATTGTTTGTCTCTTTTTTCCTCAGTTTCCCTCTTTGCTATCAACTTGTCTTCTATGTCACTCACTCATTCTTCCACCTCGTTAACCCTCGTCGTTAGGACTTCTAGTTTGGATTGCATCTCATTCAATTGATTTTTAATTTCTGCCTGATTAGCTCTAAATTCTGCAGTCATGAAGTCTCTTGAGTCCTTTATGCTTTTTCTAGAGCCACCAGTAGCTGTATAATAGTGCTTCTGAATTGGCTTTCTGACATTGAATTGCAATCCCGATTTTGTAACTCTGTGGAAGAGAGGACTGTTTCTGATTCTTTCTTTTGAGGTGAGGTTTTCCTTCTAGTCATTTTGCTCAGTGCAGAGTGGCCAAAAGCAAATTGTATTGGGAAAAGGAGAAAAAGAGAGGAGAGAAAGAAGGAAAGAAAAGAGAAAGAGAAAAAAGGAAGAAAAAAACAAAAATAGAAGAAAAAGAGAAAGAAAAAGAAAGAAAGGAGAAAAAAGGGGGGTGGGGGAAGGAAACAAATCAAAAAGCAAAACAAAACAAAAAGAAAAAAAAAAAAAAGAACCACGGGGGAGTATCTTCTGATTCTGTGTACTTTAAGTCCCTTGGCTTCCCCTGGAAGTTGTCAGTCAGTCTAGCTGGTCTTCTGGGGGAGGGTCCTGCTGTGCTGATTTTCAGGTGTTAGCAGTTGGGGGACCTGCTGTGCCCCTGCCTGGTGCAGGGCTCAGTGGGGGTTGTTTACCCCGTGAGGCCCCAGGAGCAACAGCCCCAGTGGCGGGGCCAGCTCTGGAAACCTGGATTCAGCCCCCGCAGGAACTCCGGAGCTCTCCGTCTGCAGGGCCTGGAGGCTCCGGGGCGGGGCCGCTGATCTGCTCAGCTGGGGCAGGAGCCTCCTTGCTGTCCTGGGGCCTCCCGGCCTCTGCCTGTCCCGGGGTAGGGCTCTATTTAAAGCTGCTTTTCTCAGAGGGCAGGCCTCAGTTACGGAAAAAGCTCTTGACTTATACGTATTTCAAAATGATTGTTTCTCTATTCTCCTATTGCAAACCCAAGGGGATTTTTCTCCATTCTTCACTATGAGAATTTGGTGCGAGGAACGTGCAGGGGCCTCCTCCCCTAGGACTGGGGCTCAGGAGGTTTTTGACTCTCAGACTTCCACATTCAGTCATCATCAATTCATCAGAGTTACCATTTTTGTTTTCCTACAAGCTTCTGGCTTCACCGGCTTCTGCTTTGCTAAGCTGATCTTGGCCATGAATCTCTCTATTCCTCTGTTTTTTCTGATTTCCAAGAGGCAGTTTGCTCTGTGACTTTCATTCTCCCTAATGATCTGAGCTGAAACCAAAAGTCTCCCTTTACCTAGTTTTATCATTTAGTTCTTATTTTTATTGCTGATTTATAAAGAGTTCGTTGTGTATTTTGAATACCAACTCCCTGCCAAATTATATTTGTAATTGGAAATATTCAGTTTCTCCTTTGGAAAAGATAGCCTGGAATGTTGTTTTTAATGAAACACACAAAGTTGTGGACAGGGTAGTTGACCAGAGGGAGGAAGATATGATGGATAATTAGTTTATTTTAAATCTCGATATTCATGTGAGTTTGTGAAGATTTTCATACTTGCGATTTAGGTAGAATTTTAAAAGTGGAAGTCTTCTTTGTCTGCGTCTACAAGTAAGTCTTGAACAGATGCTCAGAAAGTAACCTATTAACAAGAACTTATTTATATTTATATTTCCAAGCATGAAACATTAGAAAATGAAAGACCAATTTGAAGTTTATGTGTGATCTTCATCTTTCAGTAATTCCAATTTTCTTACTAATTAGCACCAATGAGTGTTGCTTGGAAAAGAGTTATTTCCAAGATAATTGATACAGCCAAGCTATTAAAGAGAGAGAAAGAGAGAGAGAGATCATGTTTTGAGCAGTGGTTTTATAAACTTATTTTCTGCAAAGGCCTTTGTTTTCCTCTTTTATTTGAATCTAGAAGCAACGAGAAGCAAAGTAGTGGGGGAGGGAAGGTGAGATTTACATAGTAGTAAGTGAGATTCAAAAGAATATTTTATAAGATTCTTGGGGTACAGGGCTTGTTAGAAACAAATTGTACTGTTCGAGAGGGGAGAGGTGGTGTTAGGTTCAGAGAATAACCCGGTTGGGGTGGTTATGTTACTTGCCTCTGCAGTCCTATTTGCCTTGGTGGGAGGAAAGGGAAAAGATAGCCAGATGTTGCAAATGATCCATGGCCACCTGGTCTGACAGAGTGGAGACCTGGGCATCAGCAGCTGGTAATGCTCCTTGGCCAGTCAAGGTAATTGTTCAGCCAGCTGTGTTGGAGGAAGCAGACCACCGTATTTCTTACATTATAGTTGACATTTTTTTCTGGCACAGAAACAGGTAAAATCTGCCAAAGATAGGAATTCCTGAGACCCTGAGTAAACAGTTGCCTTGTAATTCAAACTCTCAAGACAGAGGCCATATGTAGCCCTTCTTAGAGATCTGCGTGGGACTGGGGCTGAGTGATTAGGAGCCAGGTTGTCATTGGAAATGCTCAGTTTCTCTTCTTACAGATGTCCCAAAATGGTTGCTTGATGGGGCTGTCTCCTACCGAGGTAGTCTGTGTTCAGCGTAACACATCAGCTGCCTTCTGAAAGTTAGTGTGAGACTTAAGTGCTTATTCAACTATGCTTCGTTGCAGAACAGTCACCTTACTTTTGGATGGATTCCTAATTTAATAACAGGGAGTCTATTTGCTCTACAAAATTGCACGTGGGATGTTTCCTCCTGAGTATCACATAAGAGCAGGTAGTTGATTGCCTGGAATGAGTGGAGGCAGGAAGGCAGTTCTCACTTCCCTTGTGGAGGTGATTCCTGTTATTCTCCATCTCCAGAGACCAGGAATTCTAGTAGGGAAATATCCAGCTCCTGAGCTATTCTACCTAACAGTGGATTTGTTGGGGCACAAAGATGTGTGTCTCCCACTGTATTCAGCTTTGCCAAATCATCCTACAGGTGATTGTGCGTGACCGGAAGTGACTGGCTTGCCGAGCCTTGTGTTGGCGTTAGCAGTACCCCACTTCATCTCCCGTTATCATCTCAGTCTCTGGACTGTGTGGTTTTCGGAACCCTTGCTTTATTGCCAGGGCAGGTGGTAGTTCATGTCCTGTTGCCGGGAAGGTGTTTGGTCATGAGTGTGGGCCTGACATTCTGCACTGGTTCTCGGAGTACATTGACCACAATTCATTGTGGACCCAGATGGTAAAAGGGAGTGGCCTGTTCCTCAGGGCCGAGATGGAATGGGATGTGGCGATTGTACAGAGGCTAGGTCCACGCTTCTCTGAGTTGTGTGAAAAGGGCTATAGAAACACAAGTTCGGGATCCCTGGGTGGCGCAGCGGTTTAGCGCCTGCCTTTGGCCCAGGGCGCGATCCTGGAGACCGGGGATCGAATCCCACGTCGGGCTCCCGGTGCATGGAGCCTGCTTCTCCCTCTGCCTGTGTCTCTGCCTCTCTCTCTCTCTCTCTCTGTGACTACCATAAATAAATAAAAATTAAAAAAATTAAAAAAAAAAAAAAAAAAGAAACACAAGTTCTGTTTTCTGGAAGAAAAGTCAAGGTTGAGGTAGAATCTCACAGGGTAGATATTTTTTCTTAAAACAGTTTATTTATTTACGAGAGAGAGAGAGAGAGAGAGAGAGAGAGAGAGAATGAGCAGGTAAGAAGTGGCAGAGGGAGAGAGAGAAGGTGACTGACTCCCCGCTGAGCACCTGATGTGGGGCTCCTCTCCAGGGCTCTGAGATCATGACCTGAGCTGAAGGCAGATGCTTAACTGCATGAGCCCCCCAGACACCCCTCATAGGATGGATTGAAACCTGCTTTTATGGGCTGACTTGGAGACATCCCCACCATATTCACAGTATCAACAGGAATATGTGTCCCAGAATCTAGGATAGAATTACAAGTGAACTTTTGGCAACAACTCCATTTGATTTGGGTGGAGGAGGGACTGAGTAGTACTCCTTGAAGTTTAGTTTGGTCCCTTAGGGACTCAGCTACCACTCAATGAGTGAAGGAGAGAGTCTGGTCTGTGGCTCAAGGCACTAAAAGTAATTTCTAGAGGGAGGGATCCTGCAACCTCCAGGACACCTTTCATTATTCATCCAGGTCAAGTTTGGACCTTTTGCTGCCTCTTTTCTCTTTTCATTTGTTCCTTTCTCTTTCATTCTTGAGGTCATTTAATTGTCATTGTGTTTGTCTAGTCACCTCTCTTGGAGTGCCTTAGCTATATGGTTGATTGGGTGTAGTAAGGAGTATTCCGTGTGTGCAGATCCCCGGGCTCTCCATTCTGGTGCACACACATCTGCGATGGTAGTTCAGGGCCGGGGCTGTGGAGCTACATTGCTTGGACTTGGATTCTGGCTGTGCCAAGAATATCATGCCAACAGTGTGATGATAATACCTCATTGTCTGACCTCGTGGCACCTCTGTTCCTTATATGTGAATGATGATAATAGTGGTACCTACCTTGCATGCCAGAAGTGAAATCATAGGCTTTTGTGTGTATAACCTAAAATTTCTTTCAGACGATTCACTTGGAATCAAAATTAATTTTGTATATTGTTGTAAGCATCTATCCATCCTGCCGTATACTGTCTGATATTTGCTGTTCACAGACACATAGAAGGTTATGTTACTTATGGTCACGTGACTTGACTAATGTCAATGAAATGTGAACAGAAGTGAAGTGTGTCACTTCAAGGCAGAAGTCTTTGAGGGCCAGTGCACTGTCTGCTACATTTCTCCACCCGTGCACTCCCCGTTGGTCACAGGCGCTGTTCCAAATGGTGGAAGCTCTCGCATGGGGGCCCAGGAGTGCAGAAATGGGGAGCATAGTTCTCAGAGGACATGTGGTGTCCACAGTAGGAGTGAGGTAATCAATCTTCAGTGTCACATACCACTAACTTTTGTGAGTTATGACCATTGTTCCCCTATTTAATTCTGAGGAGTGCCTTCACCATGTTATATTTTAAATCTGTTTTTCTGACAGTATAGATTAGTGATGTAGAGGGTAAAGCAGATGTAATTAACTTTCCATGTAGTTCTTTTTATTTTATTTTATTTTTTAAAGATTTATTTATTTATGATAGACATAGAGACAGAGAGAGGCAGAGACACAGGAGGGAGAAGCAGGCCCATGCCTGGAGCCCGATGTGGGACTTGATCCCGAGACCCCAGGATCACGCCCCGGGCCAAAGGCAGACGCTAAACCGCTGAGCCACCCAGGGATCCCCCATGTAGTTCTTTTTAAGTGGCTGCTTTTGGTCTGGGAGTTGCACTGTAAAAAATTAACGTTTATATTCTTGTCAAAACTATGTATCTTTTATTAGGTCTTTCTTGATAGACATGTACTCCTCTTCTAA
Source organism: Canis lupus familiaris (assembly GCF_011100685.1). Classification (NCBI taxonomy): domain Eukaryota; kingdom Metazoa; phylum Chordata; class Mammalia; order Carnivora; family Canidae; genus Canis; species Canis lupus. The sequence continues at coordinate 59,674 of NW_023330406.1, forward strand.
CTGCTGGGGTGAGGCCTGAGAAAGGCTGGCATGAACTAAAGGATCTCACTGTTTTTTAACGGGTTTTTTAAAGATTTTATTTATTTATTTATGAGAGTGATAGATACAGAGAGAGAGGCAGAAACACAGGCAGAGGGAGAAGCAGGGTCCACGCAGGGAGCCAGATGTGGGACTCGATCCCAGGACTCCCAAGATCATGCCCTGGGCCAAAGGCAGGCACCAAATCGCTGAGCCACCCAGGGATCCCCAGATCTCACTGTTTGATGTGATTATTCTGGAGTAATAGAATAGCAGGATAGTGTGCCATCTTGGGTCAGACCTTGTCCATTTCGTGTTCTCTCTCAGCACTAATAAGACAGAAGGCCAGTATCTCTATGTTACTTTCAGATTCCTTTGTTTTCTTAATGAATTTCATGAGCTTATTTTTACTTAACAAGCAAGGGTTTTCAGTATCAAAGTATAACATGTATGTCACACACCCCCCGCCATATCGTCTGATTTATACCCTTTTTAGCCAAAAGAAGTGGCCTATCATGTATCAAACAGTGTATTCCATATGCAATTAGCATTTCATTTTTTTTTGCAATTAGCATTTTAATTATAACTTGTTTCTTTTGCACATTGCGGGACTTCTTTTCTTTTGTACTATTGCAGCCACAATTGCTTTTTTTCTCCTTGTCATTTCTGTGTTTAGTTCAGCCAAATGCTAATAAATTAAATGGTCTTAATGGACAGCCTGCAGAATAAATTTTACCAATTTGAATGCCTTTAACGTCTTTGTTGTCTGATTGCTGAGGCTAGGACTTCCAGTACAGTGTTGAATAGCAGTGGTGAGAGTGGACATCCCTTTCTTGTTCCTGATCTTAGGGGAAAGGCTCCCAGTGGTTACCCATTGAGAATTATATCTGCTGTGGGCTAAAAACTATAGAACACTTCTGAAAGAAATTGAGGAAGACACAAAGAGACGGAAAAATATTCCATGCTCATGGATTAGAAGAATGAATATTGTGAAGATGTCAATGTTACCCAGGGCAATTTACACGTTTAACGCAATCCCTAACAGAATACCATGGACTTTCTTCAGAGAGTTAGAACAAATTATTTTAAGATTTGTGTGGAATCAGAAAAGACCCCGAATAGCCAGGGGAATTTTAAAAAAGAAAACCATAGCTGAGGGTATCACAATGCCAGATTTCAGGTTGTACTACAAAGCTGTGGTCATCAGGACAGTGTGGTCCTGGCATAAAAACAGGCACATAGATCAATGGAACAGAATAGAGAGCCCAGAAGTGGACCTTCAACTCTATGGTCAACTAATATTTGATAAAGGAGGAAAGACTATCCATTTGAAGAGAGACAGTCTCTTCAATAAATGGTGCTGGGAAAATTGGACATCCACATGCAGAAGAATGATACTAGACCACTCTCTTGCACCATACACAAAGATAAACTCAAAACGGATGAAAGATCTAAATGTGAGACAAGATTCCATCAAAATCCTAGAGGAGAACACAGGCAACACCCTTTTTGAACTCAGCCACAGTAACTTCTTGCAAGATACATCCACGAAGGCAAAAGAAACAAAAGCAAAAATGAACTATTGGGACTTCATCAAGATAAGAAGCTTTTGCACAGCAAAGGATAGAGTCAACAAAACTAAAAGGCAACCTACAGAATGGGAGAAGATATTTGCAAATGACTATCAGATAAAGGGCTAGTTTCCAAGATCTATAAAGAACTTACTCAACTCAACAGCAAAGAAACAAACAATCCAATCATGAAATGGGCAAAAGACATGAACAGAAATCTCACAGAGGGAAGACATAGACATGGCCAACACGCACATGAGAAAATGCTGTGCATCACTCGCCATCAGGGAAATACAAATCAAAACCACAATGAGATACCACCTCACACCAGTGAGAATGGGGAAAATTAACAAGGCAGGAGATCCTGCCACAAATGTTGGAGAGGATGCGGAGAGTAAAGGGAACCCTCTTGCACTGTTGGTGGGAATGTGAACTGGTGCAGCCACTCTGGAAAACTGTGTGGAGGTTCCTCGAAGAGTTAAAAATAGACCTGCCCTATGACCCAGCAATTGCACGGCTGGGGATTTACCCCAAAGATACAGATGCAATGAAATGCCGGGACACCTGCACCCGGATGTTTCTAGCAGCAATGGCCACAATAGCCAAACTGTGGAAGGAGTCTCGGTGTCCATCAGAAGATGAATGGATAAAGAAGATGTGGTTTATGTATACAATGGAATATTCCTCAGCCATTAGAAACGACAAATACCCACCATTTGCTTCGATGTGGAATGAACTGGAGGGTATTATGCTGAGTGAAGTAAGTCAATCGGAGAAGGACAAATGTTATATGTTCTCATTCATTTGGGGAGTATAAGGGAAGGGAGAAGAAATGTGTGGGAAATATCAGAAAGGGAGACAGGAACATAAAGACTCCTAACTCTGGGAAACGAACTAGGGGTGGTAGAATGGCAGGAGGGCGGGGGGTGGGGGTGAATGGGTGACGGGCACTGAGGGGGGCACTTAATGGGATGAGCACTGGGTGTTATTCTGTATGTTGGGAAATTGAACACCAATAAAAAATAAATTTATTATAAAAAAAAAAGAAATGACAAATACCATTTGCTTCAACGTGGATGGAACTGGAGGGTATTATGCTGAGTGAAATAAGTCAATCGGAGAAGGACAAACATATGGTCTCATTCATTTGGGCAATATAAATAATAGTGAAAGGGAATAGAAGGGAAGGGAGAAGAAATGTGTGGGAAATACTAGAAAGACAGAACATAAAGACTCCAAACTCTGGGAAACGAACTAGGGGTGGTGGAAAGGGAGGTGGGCGCGGGAGGTGTGTGAATGGGTGATGGGCACTGATGGGGGCACTTGACGGGATGAGCACTGGGTGTTCCGTATGTTGGCAATTTGAACACCAATAAAAAATAAATTTATTATAAAAAATAAGGAAAAAATAGGAATAAATTTTAGTTATAAATTTCATTTAAATTGGTATGCTACAAATTATACAGAAGACCAAAATTTGAGTGTCACTAGTTAACGAAATTGATATGCATCTTTGGTTTCTAACTTGAATAAATATTTGATAGGTCACTAGGACACTGTTGTGTGCTTAGTGAATTTAGAGAATTGACTTTTAATCTTGTGTCCTTTTATTGAAGAGGCTGTCTTCCAATTGATAGTCTGTCCTCCTTTATCGAATATTAGTTGACCATAAAGTTCAGGGTCCACTTCTGGGTTCTCTATTCTGTTCCATTGATCTATGTGTCTGTTTTTGTGCCAGGACCACACTGTCGTGATGACCACAGCTTTGTAGTACAACCTGAAATCTGGCATTGTGATGCCCCCAGCTATGGTTTTCTTTTTTAAAATTCCCCTGGCTATTCGGGGTCTTTTCTGATTCCACACAAATCTTAAAATAATTTGTTCTAACTCTCTGAAGAAAGTCCATGGTATTTTGATAGGGATTGCGTTAAACGTGTAAATTGCCCTGGGTAACATTGACATCTTCACAATATTCATTCTTCTAATCCATGAGCATGGAATATTTTTCCGTCTCTTTGTGTCTTCCTCAATTTCTTTCAGAAGTGTTCTATAGTGTTTAGGGTATAGATCCTTTACCTCTTTGGTTAGGTTTATTCCTAGGTATCTTATGCTTTTGGGTGCAATTGTAAATGGGATTGACTCCTTAATTTCTCTTTCTTCAGCCTCATTGTTAGTGTATAGAAATGCCATTGATTTCTGGGCATTGATTTTGTATCCTGCCATGCTACCAAATTGCTGTATGAGTTATATCAATCTTGGGGTGGAGGCTTTTGTGTTTTCTATGCACAGTATCATGTCATCTGCAAAGAGGGAGAGTTTACCTTCCTCTTTGCCAGTTTGAATGCCTTTTGTTTCTTTTTGTTGTCTGATTGCTGGGGCTAGGACTTCTAGTACTATGTTGAATATCAATGGTGAGAGTGGACATTCCTGTCTTGTTCCTGATCTTAGGGGAAAGGCTCCCAGTGCTTCCCCATTGAGAATGATATTTGCTGTGGGCTTTTCATAGATGGCTTTTCAGATGTTGAGGAATGTTCCCTCTATCCCTACACTCTGAAGAGTTTTGATCAGGAATGGATGCTGATTTTGTCAAATGCTTTCTCTGCATCTAATGAGAGGATCCTATGGTTCTTGGGTTTTCTCTTGCTGCTATGATGAATCACATTGATTGTTTTACTAGTGTTGAACCAGCCTTGTGTCCCGGGAATAAATCCTACTTGGTCATGGTGAATAATTTTCTTTATGTATTGTTGGATCCTATTCGCTAGTATCTTGTTGAGAATTTTTGCATCCATGTTCATCAGGGATATTGGTCTGTAATTCTTCTTTTTGGTGGGGTCTTTGTCTGGTTTTGGAATTAAGGTGATGCTGGCCTCATAGAACGAATTTGGAAGTACTCCATCCCTCTCTATCTTTCCAAACAGCTTTAGTAGAATAGGTATGGTTTCTTCTTTAAACGTTTGATAAAATTCCCCAAGGAAGCCATCTGGCCCTGGACTTTTGTGTCTTGGGAGGTTTTTGATGACTGCTTCAATTTCCTCCCTTGTTATTGGCCTGTTCAGGTTTTCTGTTTCTTTCCAGAAATGCATCCATTTTTTTAGATTGCCTAATTTATTGGCATATAGCTGCTCATAATATGTTTTTAAAATCGTTTGTATTTCCTTGGTGTTGGTAGTGATCTCTCCTTTCTCATTCATGATTTTATTAATTTGAGTCTTCCCTCTCTTCTTTTTAATGAGGCTGGCTAATGGTTTATCTGTCTTATTAATTCTTTCAAAGAACCTATTCCTGGTTTTGTTGATCTGTTCCACAGTTCTTCTGGTCTCGATTTTGTTGAGTCTGCTCAAATTTTTATTAACTCTCTTCTTCTGCTGGGTGTAGGATCTATTTGCTGTTTTTTCTCTAGCTTCTTTATATGTAAGGTTAGCTTTTATTTGAGTTCTTTCCAGTTTTTGGATGGATGCTTGTATTGCGATGTGTTTCCCCCTCAGGACTGCTTTTGCTGTATCCCAAAGGTTTTGAATGGTCGTATCTTCATTCTCATTAGTTTCCATGAATCTTTTTAATTCTTCCTTAATTTCCTGGTTGACCCTTTCATCTTTTAGCAAGATGGTCCTTAACCTGCACGTGGTTGAAGTCCTTCCATGCTTCTTGTTGTCATTTAGTTCTAATTTCAAGGCATTATGGTCCGAGAATATGCAGGGGACGATCCTAATCTTTTGGTTTCGGTTGAGACCCAGTATGTGGTCTATTCTGGAGAAAGTTCCATGTGCACTTGAGAAGAATGTGTATTCAGTTGCGTCTGGATGTAAAGTTCTGTAGATATCTGTGAAATCCATCTGGTCCAGTGTATCATTTAAAGCTCTCGTTTCTTTGGAGATTTTATGTTGTGTTTAGAAGACCTATCGAGGGATCCCTGGGTGGCGCAGCAGTTTGGTGCCTGCCTTTGGCCCAGGGCGCGATCCTGGAGACCTGGGATCGAATCCCACGTCGGGCTCCCGGTGCATGGAGCCTGCTTCTCCCTCTGCCTGTGTCTCTGCCTCTCTCTCTCTCTGTGACTATCATAAATAAATAAAAAATAAAAAAAAAGAAGACCTATCGAATGTAGAAAGCGCTAGATTGAAGTCAAGTATAAGTGTATTATCTAAGTATGTCTTAAATATGGTCAGTTGGCAGGGGCCTGGACGCCCCGGGGGCAGGGCCGCTGATCTGCTCTGCTTGGGACAGGAGCCTCCTCACTGTCCTGGGCCCTTCTTTCCTCTGCCTGTCCCAGGGGGGAGGCCGGATCCTGGGCTGTGTCCCCGGCGCCCTGTGCTCCCGGGCCTGCGCTGTTGAATTAGTGCTCCTGGGCCGCACAGCTCCCTCTGCATGGAGCCTCCGCCTGAGCCCCCCCGAGCTGCTCCCGGGTCCAGCCAGGTGCACTGCAGCCCTTTAGTGAGCTCCGTGTACTCTCCCCAGGGCGCAGGTGTCTGTTAGTGTCCCAGGGAGCCTGAGGGCACCCCCGCCCTCCTGGGGTCCTGCTTGAACTCCCTGCGAGTGCCTTTCGTCCTGGGAAGATTGGTGAAGCTTCTACTTCTCCCGGACGGGGCTTTCTTGTCCTGGGGGCACTCGCCCCGGCCTTAAACCGGCTCCTCACGGGCCCCTCCCCCTTGGATGCCTTTTGTTTCTTTATTAATTTTTTCCCCTTTCCCCCCATCCTCCTGCCTTGATAGAAGCGTGAACTCTTCTCACTGTAGCATTCTTTAAATCTCAGGCTGAATTTGTATATTTTCAGGATGACTTGAAGGTTATCTGGGTAATTTGGTGGGGACAGGTGACTTGGGGACCCTACTCTTCTACCATCTTGGCCCGCCTCCTATAGTCTCATTTTTTTTTAAATTTTTTAAAAAATTTATTTATGATAGTCACACACACACAGAGAGGCAGAGACACAGGCAGAGGGAGAAGCAGGCCCCATGCACCGGGAGCCCAACGTGGGATTCTATCCCGTGTCTCCAGGATCGTGCCCTGGGCCAAAGGCAGGCGCTAAACCGCTGTGCCACCCAGGGATCCCTTTAATCACTTCTTATAGTTAGAATTATTCCTTCTCAGTTCTATGAAGTTACTTTGAGATACATTTTTTTTCAAGATTATATTTATTTTCAAATGAGACATACAGAGAGAGGCAGAGACATAGGCAGAGGGAGAAGCAGGCTCCCTGTGGGGTGTGCGATGCAAGACTTGATCCTAGGACCCCGGGATCATGACCGAAACCAAAGGCAAGATGCTCAACCACTGAGCCACTCATGGGCCCAGAAGACTACATTTCCACACCCTGGAGGCTTTTGCAAATGTCCACAAATGTTCAGCCATCCGACCAACTTCTGAAGGGAAGCCAGCCCCACTCTCAGGGGATCTCAGAGATTTGAGAGGCTTGGGCCTCCTCGCACATATGCTTTGGGCACCCTTGGCCACTGCCCTCTGTGCGCATGCGCAGGGATGCCAGCTTCTGAGGTGCGCAGGCGCATTCGCATTTAGCAGCGTTGCTAGGTTACACTGGTTCTGCGTAGGAAGATTCTAAGTCGTTGGGCTTAGTCCCTGAGACGTTGAGGCGAGGCCCACTTGCCTTATTGCTGACGATGAGTGTCTCGCACTAGAGGCGGTGAAACCTGTGTCACCGAAGCCTCGGCTTCGTTATGAAAAAGAGATCTGCAGCGCAGGATGGGTGGGGCCTGCAGCGCTTCGGCTCCAACCTCAGGCCTCTGAGCGACCGCTCACCGCCTATGATTGTTTCCAGCTTCCACAGCCCCGGCCCCGGATACCACATCAAGTATCAAGATCTCAGGGAAATCCACAGAGCTGTGGTCGCTGATGATCCAAAAAAATTGCAGGACGTAGAGGAGTTGCTGCATTTCGCTTTATGTGACATAAAGGAAAGGGACAGGAAGAACAGGTAGCAGGGCTTTTGAGGCGGGCAGGAGGAGGCGGGGCGGGCAGTAGAGGGGGCTCATGACATTAAAAGCAAAAATTCTGGGATCCCTGGGTGGCGCAGCGGTTTGGTGCCTGCCTTTGGCCTGGGGCGCGATCCTGGAGACCCGGGATCGAATCCCACGTCGGGCTCCCGGGGCATGGAGCCTGCTTCTCCCTCTGCCTATGTCTCTGCCTCTCTCTCTATCTGTGAGTATCATAAATAAATAAAAAATATTTAAAAAAACCAAAAATTCTGGAGGTTGATTCAGCCACATAAAAAACACCTCTGAATCAGAAAGTAATATTAACAAAATAAAAGAGAATGTACTTGCAAAATATTTACAACATATGTTTAGGAGAAAAAGAACATCTTCGTTTTACAGGGAAGTTATTAAAGGAATGAGATAGGGGCCCCTGGATGGCTGAGTCAGTTGGCCTCTTTTGACCTCTCAGGGTCATGATCTCTGGGTCCTGGGACTTAGCCCCCGGTGAGGCTCCCTGCTCGGTGGGGAGTCTGCTTTTCTCTTTCCCCCTCCCCTCTGCTGGTGTTCTTAATTTCAAATAAAATATTTTTTAAAAAGAGGCATAAAATCCCATTTTCCATCTCAAGCTTTGTGAAGATAAGGAATGATGTTACTTATACTACTGCTTAAAATCTAAGTTGTTTTGGACTTTTCAGATAGTTTGGTGGTTAAGTACCACATTGAAAAATAAGTATTTCCTTGAGCCATGAAGCTTATTGATGTAAAATATATTTAGGAAACAATTAGAAATAAATAATATACAATATGCTATTCTCAGCACTATTTACAATAGCAGTGTATTAAGGAGTCACTTAATGGCCTGTATACGTAAATGGCAGTGTATCCATAGGCTGGACTACTATGTGACCACTGAATGTGGCAGAGATAATTGATACACATTAACATGCGAAGCTGTACTTTGGATCATTAAATGAGAGAAAAATTGTTTTTATGATACAAACACATAAGCAGACAATGGTTTTGAGTTAGTCAAAAAGATGTGCAAATATAAAATTAGTTATCTTCAAACATTTGGATTCTAAGTGGATTTTTCATTTTCTTAAAATCTGTGATTTCTATAGGAAAGATATATAAAAATTCTAAGAAAGGTTTATTATCAATGAACTAATCCAGGAGAACAAGAATATGAATCTTGTGTAGACAAAAAATAGTTTCTACTTATTTACTTTAAAGAGATTTTATCGATTCATTTGAGAGAGAGACCAGGCAAACAAGCAGCAGGGAGGGGCAGGGGGACAAGCAGAAACCCGTGGAGCAGGGAGCCTGATGATGTAGGGCTCGATCCCAGGACCCCCGCTCTATGACTTGAACAGAAGGCAGATGCCTAACTGATTGAACCTAAGTTCCCCTCTTTCTATTTAAAAAAAATTGATGGGTGGGGATTGGTATTTTCTGACAACTTTTAGCCTCTTCAGAACTAAGGGGAATATTTTTATCTGTGTTGTAGGTTGTATTATGCATACATTAAATATATACATATGGTTTTATTTTATTTATTTATTTATTTTTAAATATTATTTATTCATGAGAGACACAGAGAGAGAGAGAGAGGCAGAGACACAGGCAGAGGGAGAAGCAGGCTCCATTACAGGGAGCCCGACGTGGGACTCAATCCTGGATCTCAGGATCACACCCCGGGCTGCAGGTGGCCCTAAACTGCTGTGCCATGGGGGATGACCTATACATATGGTTTTATTATGTGCAGCTCTATAACATGTAATAAGTAAATGGTTAATAATTTTATTTTGGTTAAATCCTTATGAAAATAAAAAATAAAAGATATAAATGGTATTTCAAAACCTTATAGAATTTTTTGTTGTATCTCTTCTGAAAAAAAATTTAAAAATAGCAAATATAAATGTTCTTGCTCTTTCAAAAGTATTAGTTTACTTCACAAAAGTTTTCTTTAAAAATATTGAACTTTCCTGGTGCCTTGGTGGCTGTTTGTTGAGCATTAGACTCTTGATTTTGGCTCTGGTCATGATCTTAGGATTGTGGGGTTGAGCCCCCCGCCGGGCTCCATGTTCAATGGGGAGGCTGCTTGAGATTGTCTCCCTCTCCCTCTGCCCTTCACCGCACTCATGCATTCTCTCTTTTTCCAAGAAATAGATAAATCTTTAAAAACTATAGAACTCTCCAAATGAATTTTTTTAATAATAAATTTATTTTTTTATTGGTGTTCAATTTGCCAACATACAGAATAACACCCAGTACTCATCCCGTCAAGTGCCCCCCTCAGTGCCGGTCACCCATTCACCCCCACCCCCTGCCCACCTCCCCTTCCACCACCCCTAGTTCGTTTTCCAGAGTTAGGAGTCTTCATGTTCTGTCTCTTTTTCTGATATTTCCTACCCATTTCTTCTCCCTTCCCTTCTATTCCCTTTCACTATTATATTCTCCTAATGAATTTATGTATTCTTTCAGTCCATTTATTTCTCAGACAAACCTGAACGCAGGTTATGTAGCAGACATAGTATACTCAGGATCTTTTCAATTTTAAAAAGACTTCAGGGACTCCTGGGTGACTCAGTGGTTGAGCATCTGTCTTTGGCTCAGGGCGTGATCCCAGAGTTCTGGGATCGAGTCCCACATTGGGCTCTCCGTGAGGCACCTGCTTCTCCCTATGTCTCTGCTTTCTCTCTGTGTCTCTCATGAATAAATAAATCTTAAAAAATAAAGACGGGCAGCCCTAGTGGCGCAGCGGTTTAGCGCCGCCTGCGGATCAGGGCGTGATCCTGGAGACCCTGGATCGAGTCCCACGTCAGGCTCTCTGTATGATGCCTGCTTCTTCCTCTGCCTGTGTCTCTGCCTCTCCCTCTCTCTGTCTCTATGAATAAATAAATAAAATCTTAAAAAATAAAAAAATAAAAAAAAAATAAAGACTCCATGTTGCCCAGTTAGAGCAAGATGAGAAATTTTATGTATTATTTAGATTTTAAGGCTTTCATTTGTAAGTAATCTCTCTACCCAACATGGGGCTGGACATTTAAGGACACATGCTCTACGGACTGAGCCAGCCAGGCACTCCTAAGATGAGAGATTTTATTTTATTTTGCAAATGATAAAAGATGTATTTATTCTAAAAAGAGAGAGAGAGAGAGAGGGTCATGGGAGAGGGGAGGAACAGAAAGAAAGCATGGATCTCAAGCAAAATCCACCCTGAGCATGGAGCCTAATGTGGGCCTCTGTCTTAATGACCTTGAGATCATCCTGAGCTAAAACCAAAAGTTGGACACCTAATCAACTGAGCCACCCGTGTGCCCCTAGGTGAGAAATTTTAAATGGAAGTATTAGGACTTAATCTCACGTGAAGCTTTTCCTTGGAACTTCCTGTCAAAAAAAGATTTCTGAATCAGAAATTGTAAAAGATTACCTTTACCTGCCCTTTTGACATTTCAATAATATTAAATACTAATATTGGTAATTGGAAATACTTGATTTATATGAATCTAAACATTTTCTATTAATTAAAATGCTTAATAAAATGAGCTTCCCACGACCCCCCAAAAAATAAAAGAGCTCTCCCTGTTTATTTGAATCCTGAGTTTCTTTTGGCTTAAATTTCCTTGAAAATCAAAGTAAGGGTTGCTTTAAAAAAATTCTTTTGTTCTTTTATTCCTTTCTCAAAATGCTTTCAACTACTGAAAATTATTTTAGTTCTTGAACAATGTAATTCCAAGCATAGGACTAGAAGTGCAACAGACCTGTTGTATATGTCATTATTTCACTTAAGGCACACCGTAGATTGTATGATGCCCCACTATTTATGTACCAAGAAGAAATGTTTAAAAATCATGCCAGTTATAGTTTTAAGACATTTTGTGTTTTTGTTTTGGTTTGTTTTAGACATTTTGAATTAGAAATTGGATTCCGATGTCAGAGATATTAAAAGGTGACAAAATGAGCATCTTGGAATCATTGAAATAGAGTATTCTTGCTCATCCTTAAACGTAGCTGCAAAGTAGGCATAATTGGATCATTTTACCTAATTGTAGTGGGTCTTTGTAAGTTGTAGTAATAGTTATAATAATATTTGTGCTAGGAACTAGTATTCTAAACACTTTGCATGGATCCTCATTTAAAGATCACGACAAGAGGTCTTGTGAGATAACTACCTTTTATTTTATTTATTATTACTATTGTTTCGTAACCTCTATAACCAACAGGGGTCTCGAACCCCTGGCTCCCGAGATCGAGTGACATGCTCTTCAGAGTGAGCCAGACAGGCGACCTGCGATAACTATTTTTATGCCCATTTTGTGGATGAGGAAATTGCGATAAGGCTAAGTGGTCACAGTGAAGCAACAGAGTTAAGTAGGAATGAAACCCAGGTTGAGCTGCCTCCTGAGGTCATGCTCTTCCTAAACAGATAGGCTGCTCTTTTAATAGAGCGGTGAAGAATCACTAATAAATATTGTACTTTCTTCCAAAGTAAACTAATTCTTTGTTTTGGAGTCATGAGAATAACATAGTATTTAACATTTACAATTCCATGAATTAATTCGCAATTTTTGGAAAGGTACACTGTAATTTCCTGACAAGTCCTTTCATGCTCACAGGACTGCTCTCCACTTGGCCTGTGCCATTGGCCGTGTAGATGTGGTGAAGTACCTGCTCGCTTGGAAATGCGATGTCAACCTCCGTGATGGAGAAAACAGGACAGCTCTAGTGAAGGTGGGTGGTCACAGCTATGTCTGCCTGAGATGGATTGGATTGAAGTCCTTGGAATGAACATTTGTTGCATTTAAACATAACTCATTGGTGAAACTTGTGGCATGTTTCCTTAAGTTCTCAGAATTTACATTCTGTTTCTCGTTGTAATGCTGACAGGCTGTCCAGTGCCAAGAAGAGGCATGTGTAGATATTCTGCTCAAAAAAGGTGCTGATCCAAATGCTAAGGACTTCAAGGGAAACACCGCTCTCCATTATGCGGCCTTTGAGGGGAATATCTTAATAGCACAGAAGCTGCTTTTTAACAAAGGAGAGATAGAGGCCAAAAACAAGGTACAGGTCAACTGTTTTTTACAACGTATTTGACATTATAAATAAATAACTAAGTAAGTAAATAAATAAATATAGCTGCAAAAGGTTTTTTTACATGTATATGTACATATATTTGTACATAGGTACATACATATATGAAGACATCGACATTGAATTTTATACAGCAGGTCCTGTCATCATGGAAACAACTCCTAAACCAAGGCAGGGGGAGGGAAAGAGAAAAGTAATGCATAAAGAAAGGCAACATTCTGTCTGCTAGCTACCCTTCCACCCCAGAAAGAAAATCTTCCCCTTAGTGCCTGGGCGTAGATGGTGCCCTCAGAGCCCACAAAGGATTGAAGGCCTAGAGGGGAGTGTGGTGATGATGGAGGCCGAAAGCTGTGCAGGGTCTTAGGAAATGGATGCTTCTGGGGATGAGTAGGAGACCGTGACCCAGAGGAGTAGCTTGGGTGAATGTAAATGGGAGGAGAAAGCAGCAGGTTGTAATAGGCCTTGGGCGCTCTAGGCCCTAAGGTTCAGAAGATGAGAGCAGGGGGATCAGGTCATGACATCCTACAGGTGGTATCTGCTTGTGCTGGTAGCCACTCTGCCAGCCAGGTACCACGGTGAGGCCTCCCATTCCGGAGAGTAGCTCCTGCTCAGCCTATGTATTTCCTCAGTGGGGTGGTAGGTGTGCATGGGGAGCTGGTGATGACCACACTTGCCAGTCTCCCTGTGCTTTCTTTGACGTGTATTACCTTCAGTCGCTGCCCTTGCAGAAACACTGTTGTGTGCCATAGATAGGGTCGATTTTTCATATTTGGAAGCTCAAGCATTTCCTGGATGAAAATATTTTGAAATAACTGTCTAAGCTTCTGCTTTAAATAACAACACTTTTAATTTTTGAAGATTGTATTTATATGAGAGAGAGCAAACATGAGAAGGGAGGAAAGGCAGAGGTAGGGGAAGAAGAGGCCTTCCCACTGAGCCAGGTAGCCTGATGCATGGGGCTTGATGTCAGGAGTGGGATCGTGACCATAACCAGAGAGAGATGCTTGACCCACTGAGCCCCCCAGGCTTACCATAATACTTCTTCCTTCCTGCCTTCCTTTTTTTTAATTAAGCTTTTTTATTTATTTATTTTTTCACCTCACACTCTGGGTTTATGTACTTATTTTATCTTTTAGTTTTGTCTTTTTTAAAATTTTTTTTTAAAGATTTTTTTTATTAATGATAGTCACAGAGAGAGAGAGAGAGAGAGAGAGAGAGAGAGAGAGACACAGGCAGAGGGAGAAGCAGGCTCCATGCACCGGGAGCCCGACATGGGATTCGATCCCGGGTCTCCAGGATCGCGCCCTGGGCCAAAGGCAGGCGCCAAACCGCTGCGCCACCCAGGGATCCCTCTTTTTAAAAATTTTTTTAGTTGGAGTTCAGTTTGCCAACAAAGAGCACAGCACCCAGTGCTCATCCCGACAAGTGCCCCCCCCCTTGGTGCACCTGCCTTTGGCCCAGGGCGTGATCCTGGAGTCCCGGGATCGAGTCCCACGTCAGACTCCGGGCATGGAGCCTGCTTCTCCCTCTGCCTGTGTCTCTGCCTCAGTCTCTCTCTCTCTCTCTGTGTGTCTATCATGAATAAATAAATAAATAAATCTTTAAAAAAAAAAAAAATGTTGTTCTTGGGATCCCTGGGTGGCGCAGCGGTTTGGCGCCTGCCTTTGGCCCAGGGCGCGATCCTGGAGACCCGGGATCGAGTCCCACGTCGGGCTCCCGGTGCATGGAGCCTGCTTCTCCCTCTGCCTATGTCTCTGCCTCTCTCTCTCTCTCTCTCTCTCTGTGTGACTATCATAAATAAATAAAGAAAAAAATATTTAAAAAAAATAAAAAAAATAAAACGTTCTTTTTCTAGGCCTTATGTCTTTCTCTAGAAAAGGTTTTGAGAAGAGTTTATTTATTTATTTGAAAGATAGCACAAGCGAGGTGGAAGGACAGAGGGAGAGAGAAAAGCAGACTCCCTGAGGGTCTGCACCCAGGACCCCAAGATTGTGACCGGAGCCGAGCCGAACTTTGTGATGAGGCGTTTCATCCTGAACTTAGCAGTCTCCACTGAGGAGCTGGAGAGGTTCCGTTGTGTTCAAGCTAAATATGTATAGTCTGTTTTAACTGCTCCTAGTAGTGGAAGTCCAGGAAAATCATGCTATTTAAGTTTGCCATTGTCACTTTATGATAATGATTCTGCTAATGATACCATTTCCTGTCAGTCTCATAGGGTTTGGTTTGGTTACAATAATGGTCATTAGAAACATCCACTTGTATGTACCACATCCTGATAACTAGAATTCTTTCTTGCATTGGTAAATATAGAGGAGAAAATGAGATTTCTTAATGCATTAACTGCCTACCAATAGTACAATTAATATCCACTGTAGTGTGGTTTCCAGGTGTGGTCCCAAAGGAATACTTTTGAACAAGTCATCATCTGTCTTACAGTTTTAATATTCTGTATTTTTCTATTGTTGACTTAAAATGTATTTTCCTGCTTTCTTTACTAGTGGCTAAGAAGTCTGAAGAAGTCTCTTTAAGCAGGTAGGACTTTTATGGATTTTTTTAAAATGATGTGTTAACCAAGGAAGTGGAGAGGAAAGGATTTGTTGAGTGTTGTCTTCTGGGCTAGACACTGTATTATGTGCTTAATACGTCTTACTTATTACTTATTAGTCATTGCAATAGTTTCACCAAGGAGCTGTGCTGTTATAGCCTACTTTTTATTAACTAGTCAGCTGTAGTTCAGGG
Organism: Canis lupus familiaris; assembly: GCF_011100685.1. Taxonomy (NCBI): domain Eukaryota; kingdom Metazoa; phylum Chordata; class Mammalia; order Carnivora; family Canidae; genus Canis; species Canis lupus. The sequence continues at coordinate 75,026 of NW_023330406.1, forward strand.
AGATGGATAAACTGACCCAGGATTCCATAGTTAATGAGTAGCAGACCCATGATTTGAATGTTAGCCTGCGTGGCTCCCACATACATGTTTTGCCCCTCAGCAGCACTGGAATTAAGATACAGATCTTAGATCATCCCAGAATGTCAAATTTCATTACATGTTAACTCTGATTTAGAGTTTTCTTAAGAACCAGGCAAGTCCAAGCATTTTCCTAATATATTTGACACAACTAGTGATAGCTAGAGGTAATTATTGCAGTGGTAACTAGTTTCTTGTTTTTACTGTCAAAGATTTTGGAGTGGATCTCAGTTACCTATGGCCACAGTACCATAGCTTTTACATAAGCAAGCCCTAATCAGGCAAGCTCTTAGATATAGTGACGTCTGCTCTCCTTGAGATGAATGATATTTCTGAAAGTGAAGGATATGTAATCTAGGTATAGACCATGTAACGTTAATTAAATTTATCATCTATTTAGAGGGTATTTCTAAACAGTTGTCTATTTACTGACTTCTCAGTCTAATTTTCCCTTTAGGCTGGCACCCTTGATAAGTTCTGTGAAGCTTTTTCTTTTTTTGTAGACTTTTTTGCTTTTATCCAAGTCCTTTCTATACTCTTTTCTTGATTTTTTTTAAACTTTCTTCTCCAATTTTCTTGCTGTTTCTTTTATTCCATTACTTTTTATCATTTCTGCAGCTAAGGATTCTCCATTTTTCTAAAGACAAAATGAAAAGCAGATAGAATTTCAGGGTTTTAAAGAATCTTAGAGATGTGTTAATCAAAATACTCTCTGATGCTGTAACCCATGTTTAACATCCTTACCAAGTGGTTGTTGAAGTGGAGAATTTGAAACTCAAAAGGGATTAAAGTGACTTACTTGAATTTGATAACTGACAGAAATGAGATTTAAATTTAGATTTTTTCCCTTTTCTCTCATCTTTGATTTCATAATATAAAGATAGGGAGTGGGTCTAGTGTACACGAGATGGGAATTAGCAGGAGAGGGCATGTTTCAAGAAGAACCACACTGGGTTGAATAGGAAAAAGAGTTTTAGAAATGATGACAGAATATTGGAGTTTATGACAAGATAGACAAAGGTCAATTACACAAAGAAAGAACACAAGATATTGGTTGTTGTTTATAAAAGCATATTAAAATAGAGCGTTCAAGAGAGTCCTGAGCAGCATTTCTTTTTGTTGGTTTATTTATTTATTTATTTATTTATTTATTTATTTATTTTAATTTTTATTTATTTATGATAGTCACACACAGAGAGAGAGAGAGAGAGAGAGAGAGAGAGAGAGAGGCAGAGACACAGGCAGAGGGAGAAGCAGGCTCCATGCACCGGGAGCCCAACATGGGATTCGATCCCGGGTCTCCAGGATCGTGCCCTGGGCCAAAGGCAGGCACTAAAGCGCTGCACCACCCAGGGATCCCTCTTTTTGTTGGTTTAATTGAAGGAACTAGCATACTTCAGGGTTTCTTTTCCTTTAAAAAAAGAAAAAGATTTTACTTATTTATTCATGAGACACACAGAGAGAAAGAGAGAGAGAGAGAGAGAGAGAGACAGAGATACAAGCAGAGGGAGAAGCAGGCTCCATGCAGGGAGCCTGACTTGGGACTCGAACCTTGGGTCTCCAGGATCATGCCCTGGGCTGAAGGTGGCACTAAACCGCTGGGCTATCCGGCTGCCCTACTTCAGAGTTTCTGTTGAGAAACATTAAAATAAGTTGAGCCACTGGCAAGAGTATTTACAGCAAATAGGAATGGGACATCATCGACTTCTACCCCACCTTACAGAAGGCGGGTTAGATCCTTTCAAATAATGGGGGGAATGGAGATTCTGAACTATGTAAATGTATGGCCCAAGGTCACAGGGTCTTGTGATCGCTCCACCTCTTTTCGTAATTCTCTGATGCCCTTCCCATGTATGTGTAGGTTTTGGTGGGGTAGTACTAGCTGTCAGATCAATAACGGAGCTTCATTTGGGTAGTTGGTAAGGTGCCTACATTGAGATGACTGCATGGATGACTCAGACTCCATTTAGCTGGTTCTCCAGGAGCAGGAAATGGCTCCTATTCTTGGTCATTTGAGCCTTTCCTTGTTTTGGGAATCTGTGCCTTGGCAGGCTAAAGACTTAAACGTTGGAGAGTGCCACTGAGCCCTGCAGAGGAGTGATCCAGGAGTGGGAGCTCACAAAAAGAAAATATTAGGCAGTGTGTGGGGAAATAGAGGCACAGATATCAGGACTATTTTTATAGCAGTCTCTCTTCTTGGGTATCTGAGTGCCCTTGATGATTTTTAAGGTCTTGCTAGTTTATGTGGACGTAAATAAGGCAGGACTTGTGAAACTTGGATTTTATAATTTTTAATCTTTTAATCTCTTCAGGAATAGTATTCCAAGTAATAACATATAAATTTGTTCTTTAACATCTGTAGATAGTTCCTTTTCAAAATTTAAGTATAGTTGACACACCGTTATGTTGGTTTCATGTGTACAACATAGTGATTCAGCAGGTCTGTGTTGTTACCCCATGCTTACCACAAGTGTAGCTACCATGTGTTACTGCATATTGCTGTTACAATACTATTGACTATATTCCCTATGCTGTACTTTTATCCCTGTGACTTACCATAACTGGAATGCTGAACCTCCCACTTTCCTTCACCCATTTTTTCTGTCCCCCACCCACTTCCCTTCTGGCAGTACAGAATTCTCTGTACTTATGGGTCTGGTTCTGCTTTTTGGTTGTTTGTTCATTTGTTCTGCTTTTTTGATTCTACATATAAATGAAATCATACAGTAATTTTCTATTTTGCTCTGACTTATTTCACTTGGCTTAATACCCTCCAGGTAATCCACATTGTTGCAAATGGTAAGGTTTCATTCTTTTTTATGGCTGAGTAATATTGCTCTGTGTGTGTGTGTGTGTGTGTGTTATACATCTGTTGATGGACATGGGTTACTTTCATATCTTGGCTGTTGTAAATAATGCTGCAGTAAACATTGGGGTACATATGTCTTTTCAAATTAGTGTTTTCTTTTTTTGGGGATAAGTAAGTACCCAGTAGTGGATTACTGGATCATGTGGTATTTCTATTGGTACTTCTTCAAGGAAACTCCATTTTGTTTTTTACAGTGGCTGCCCCAATTTCTATCCTCATCACCAGCTCACGAGTATTCCTTAGTCTCTGCATCCTCACCAATATTTTTTAGTGTGTGTTTTTGATTCTAGCCATTCTGACAGGTGGAAGGTGATAATTCATGGTGGTTAACTTTTGTCCAGTTAGCTGTCAGACATTTCAGAGAATTCCTCACCTGTCACACTTAGTTATGGGAACTAAAACTGGGCCTTTACTGGGCATTTCACAGGTTAGGAGAGGTGAAAGCAAAATAGATAAACCCTTTTTAAAAACAGAGGCCAAGGGGCGCCTGGCTGGCTCAGTCGGATAAGCGACTGCCTTTGGCTTGGGTCATGATGTCAGGGTACTGGGATAGAGCCACATATAGGGCTCTCTGCTCAGCAGGGGCCCTGCTTCTTTCCCCTCCCTCCACCTGCCTCTCTGCCTACTGTGCACACACACACACTCTCTCTCTCTCTCTCAAATAAATAAATAATAAATAAATAAATAAATAAATAAATAAATAAATAAATAAATAAATAAATAACGTGTTAAAAAAATAACACAGAGGCCAAATTTTGAAAGACCTGTATTCTGAAAACATTGGTGAAAGCAACTGAGGATGACACAAAGACATGGAAAGAATTCCATCTCATAGATTGGAAGAGCACCTATTGTTAAACTGTGTATAGGACCCAAAGCAATCTACAAATTTAATGCAATGCCTACTAAAATCCATCGACATGTTTCACAGAACTAGAGCAAACAACACTAAATTTATATGGAACCACTGAAGACCTCAAATAGCCAAAGCAATATTGGAAAAAGAAAAACATAACTGGAGATATCTCTATGCTAGATTTCAAGTTATATTACAAAGCTGTAGTAATCAAAACGGCATAGTATTGGCATTAAATGGATACAAATATCAGTAGAATAGTATAGAAAATCCAGAAATAAACTATAATGATATGGTTAATTAATCTTTGACAAAGCAAGAAAGAATATCCAATGGTTTGAAAAGGCAGTCTCCTTCAATAAATGATGCTAGGAAAACTGAATGGGTATATAAAAGATTGAAACAGGACCACTTTCTTTCACCATTTACAAAAATAAATTCAAAATGGTTTAAAGATATAAATATATCACATGAAACCATTTTATCCTTGAAGAGAGCACAGGCAATGATCTCTCTGGTATTAGCTGTAGCCAGGTTTTTTTTGTTTGTTTGTTTGTTTTTATGTCTCCTGAGGCAAGAGCAATAAAAGCAAAATAAACTGTTGGGGCTACATCAAAATCAAAAGCTTTTGCAGTGAAGGAATCAATCCACAAAACTAAAAGGCAACCTTACAGAATGGGAGAAGACATTTGCATATGACATATCTGATAAAGGTTAGTATAAGAATCTAAAGAACTGATACATCTCAACACCCAAAACACAATCCAGGTCAAGAATGATCAGAATGTATCAGACATTTTTCCAAAGAAGATGTCCAGTTGGCCAACAGATATATAAAAAGATGATCAGCATCACACGTCATCAGGGAAATGCAAATCAAAACTACAATGAGATAGCGCTGCACACCTGTCAGAATGGCTAAAATCAAAACCACAAGAAACAAGTGTAGGTGAGGATGTGGAGAAAAAGGAACCCTGTTGCACTTTTGGTGGAAGTGCAAACTGGGACAGCCACCATGGGAAACCGTATGGCGGTTCCTCAAAAAGTTAAAAACAAAACTAACAATCCAAGAGTTGCACTCCTACGTATTTACCCAGATATGACAAACACACCAATTCAAAGGGATACATGCACCTCATGTTTTTACTACAGCATTATTTGCAATCATCAGCCTAAGTGTGCATGTTGATGGATTAGTGAATAAAAAGTGGTTATATACATATATATATACACACACATACACACAATGGAATATTGTTCAGCCATTGAAAAGAATGACATCTTGTCATTTGCATGGTGAGAGCTAGAGCATATTACGCTAAGCAGTGTAAGTCAGAGAAAGACAAATATGATTTCACTCCTAAGTAACATGTAAGAAACAAAATAAAAATGAGCGAAGGAGACAGAAAAGACAGATTTACCAAGAAGAAGACTGCTATAGAGAACAAACTGATGGTTACCAGGGGGGATGTTGGTAGGGGAATGGGTGAAATAGGAGATGGGAATTAAGGAATGCACTAGTCATGATGAGCACTGGGTGATGTATGGAATTACCAAATCATTATATTGTATATATGAAACTAATGTAACACTGTATGTTAAGGATACTAGAATTAAAAATAAAAGCTTAACCAAAACGAGGCTAAATTTTCGTATGTCAAGAAACTTCATTAATAAACAGCTGACTTTTACTCGATTTTTCTTTTTAAAGAAATGAACTTGTCTTTGTTTTCTATTTTTGCTGTAAAGTCGTACCCGCAAAGCTGATACTGATGATTCAAGGCCTTCAAAACATGAGGACTTAAGTTCTGGTACCAAGGTAAAGTACTCTCTTGTAAAATTAATTTTCCTGCTCTGAGTTTAGTGTTGTGTATTATTTACTCTTAAAATATAAAGTGGCTTGCCTCTTGTCATTTTATGTTTTTTTTTAACTTTTTTTTATTGGAGTTCATTTGCCAACATTTAGCATAACACCCAATGCTCATCCTGCCAAGTGACCCCCTCAGTGCCCATCACCCAGTCACCCCAACCCCCCCACCTCCCTTTCCACTACCCCTATTCATTTCCCAGAGTTAGGTGTCTCTCATATTCTGTCACTCTCACTGATATTTTCACTCATTTTTTCTCCTCTCCCTATGTTCCCTTTCACCAATTCTTATATTCCCCAAATGAATGAGAACATATAATGTTTGTTCTTCTCAAATTGACTTATTTTGCTCAGCATAATACCCTCCAGTTCCATCCACCTCAAAGCAAATGGTGGGTATTTGTCATTTCTAATGGCTGAGTAATATTCCATTGTATACATAGACCACATCTTCTTTATCCATTCATCTTTCGATGGGCACCGAGGCTCCTTCCACAGTTTGGCTATTGTGGACATTGCTGCTATAAATATTGGGGTGCAGGTGTCCTGCGTTTCACTGCATCTGTACCTTTGGGTAAATCCTCAGAAGTGCAATTGCTGGGTCATAGGGCAGTTCTATTGTTAACTCTTTGAGAAACCTCCACACAGTTTTCCAGGGTGGCTGTACCCGTTCAGATTGCTACCAACAGTGCAAGAGGGTTCCCCTTTCTCCACATCCTCTCCAACATTTGTTGTTTCCTGCCTTGTTAATTTTGCCCATTCTCACTGGTGGAAGATGATACCTCATTCTGGTTTTGATTTATATTTCCCTGATGGCCAGTGATCCGGAGTATTTTCTCATGTGCTTGTTGGCCATGTCTGTGTCTTCCTCTGTGAAATTTCTGTCCATGTCTTTTGCCCATAGCATGATTGGATTGTTTGTTTCTTTGCTGTTGAGTTTACTAAGTTCTTTATAGATCTTGGATACTAGCCCTTTATCTGATAGGTCATTTGCAAATAACTTCTTCCATTCTGTAGGGTGCCTTTTAGTTTTCTTGACTGTTTCTTTTGCTATGCAGAAGCTTCTTACCTTGATGAAGTCCCAATAATTCATTTTTGCTTTGCTTTCTCTTCCCTTCAGGGATGTATCTTGCAAGAAGTTGCCGTGGCCAAGTTCAAAAAGGGTGTTGCCTGTGTTCTCCTCTAGGATTCTGATGGATTCCTGTCTCACATTTAGATCTTTCATCCATTTTGAGTTTATCTTTGTGTATGGTGTAATAAAGTGGTCCAGTTTCATTCTTCTGCATGTGGCTGTCCAATTTTCCCAGCACCATTTATTGAAGAGACTGTCTTTTTTCCAGTAGATAGTCTTTCCTGCTTTGTTGAATATTAGTTGACCATAAATTTGAGAGTCCACTTGTGGATTCTGCATTCTGTTCCATTGATCTATGTGTCTGTTTTTATGCCAGTACCACACTGTCTTGATGACCACAGCTTTGTAGTACATCCTGAAATCTGGCATTGTGATGCCCCCAGCTATGGTTTTCTTTTTTAATATTCCCCTAGCTATTTGGGGTCTTTTCTGATTTCACACAATTTTTTTTTATTTTTTTTATTTATGACAGATACAGAGAGAGAGAGAGAGAGAGGCAGAGACACAGGCAGAGGGAGAAGCAGGCTCCATGCACCGGGAGCCCGATGTGGGATTCGATCCCGGGTCTCCAGGATCATGCCCTGGGGCAAAGGCAGGCGCCAAACCGCTGCGCCACCCAGGGGTCCCGATTTCACACAAATCTTAAGATGATTTGTTCCAACTCTCTGAAGAAGGTCCATAGTATGTTGATAGGGATTGCATTAAATGTGTAAATTGCCCTGGGTAGCATTGAAATTTTTCCAATCTATGAGCATGGCATATTTTTCCATCTCTTTGGGTCTTCCTCAATTTCCTTCTGAAGTGTTCTGTAGTTTTGAGGGTGGAGACACTTTACCTCTTTGGTTATGCATATTCCTAGGTATCTTATGCTCCTGGGTGCAATTGTAATTGGGATTGACTCCTTCATTTCTCTTTCTTCAGTCTCATTGTTCGTGTATAGAAATGCACCTGATTTCTGGGCATTGATTTTGTATCCTGCCACAATCCCAAATTGCTGTATGATTTCTAGCAATCTTGGGGTGGAGTCTTTTGGGTTTTCTTTTTCTGTCTTTTTTTTTTAAGATTTTATTTATTCATTTATTTATGAGATACAGTGAGAGAGAGAGTCAGAGACACAGGCAGAGGGAGAAGCAGGCTCCACATAGGGAGCCGGAAGCGGGACTCGATCCCGGGTCCCCAGGACCAGGCGCTGGGACGAAGGAGGCGCTAAACCGCTGAGCCACCCAGGCTGCCCTCTTTTGGGTTTTCTATGCACAGTATCATGTCATCTGCAAAGAGGGAGAGTTTGACTTCCTCTTTGCCACTTTGAATGTCTTTTGTTTCTTTTTGTTGCCTGATTGCTGAGGCTAGGACTTCTAGTACTCTGTTGAATAGCAGTGGTGAGAGTGGACATCCCTGTCTTGTTCCTGATCTTAGGGGACAGGCTCCCTGTGTTTCCCCATTGAGAACGATATTTTCGTAGATGGCTTTTAAGATGCTGAGGAATGTTCCCTCTATCCTTACATTGTGAAGAGTTTTGATCAGGAATGGATGCTGTATTTTGTCAAATGCTTTCTCTGCATCTATTGGGAGGATCATGTGGTTCTTGGTTCTTTCTCTTGCTGATGTGATGAATCACATTGATTGCTTTACAAGTGTTGAAGCAGCCTTGCATCCTGGGGATAAATCCCACTGGGTCATGGTGAATCATCTTCTTAATGTATTGTCGGATCCTGTTGGCTAGTATATTGTTGAGAATTTTTGCATCCGTGTTCATCAGGGTATTGGTCTATAATTCTCCTTTTTGGTGGGGTCTGTGTCTGGTTTTGCAATTAAGGTGATGCTGGCCTCATAGAACGACTTTGGAAGTACTCCATCCCTTTCTATCTTTCATAACAGCTTTAGTGGAATAGGTATGGTTTGTTCTTTAAACGTTTGATAGAATTCCCCTGGGAAGCCATCTGGCCCCGGACTTTTGTGTCTTGGTAGGTTTTTGATGACTGCTTCAGTTTCGTCCCTGGTTATTGGCCTGTTCAGCTTTTCTATGTCTTCCTGTTGCAGTTTTGTAGTTTGTGGTTTTCCAGGAATGCACCCATTTCTTCTCGATTGCCTAATTTATTGGCGTAAAGCTGCTCATACTAAGTTTTCAAAATCGTTTGTATTTCCTTGGTGTTGGTGGTGATCCCTCCTCTCTCGTTCATGATTTTATTAATTTGGGTCTTCTCTCTCTTCTTTTTAATAAGTTTGGCTAATAGTTTATCTGTCTTATTAATTCTTTCAAAGAACCAACTCCTGGTTTTTGTTGATCTTTTCCACAGTTCTTCTGGTCTCTATCTCATTGAGTTCTGCTCGAATCTTTATTAATTGTCTTCTTCTGCTGGTTGAAGGTTTCAGTTGCTGTTCCTTCTCCAGCTCCTTTAGGTGCAAGGTTAGCTTTTGCATTGAGTTCTTTCCAGTTTGGGGACGGATGCCGGTCTTGCGATGTATTTCCCCCTCAGGACTGCTTTTGCTGTTCCCAAAGATTTTGAACGGTTGTATCTTCATTCTCACTAGTTTCCAGGAATCTTTTTATTCTTCTCTAATTTCCTGGTTGACCCTTTAATCGTTTAGCAGGATTGTCGTTAACCTCCACGTGTTTGAAATCCTTCCATATTTCTTCTTGTGGTTTAGTTCTAGTTTCAAAGCATTATGGTCTGAAAATATGCAGGGGGCAATCCCAATCTTTTGGTATCGTTTAAGACCTGATTTGTGACACAGTATGTGGCCTATTCTGGAGAAAGTTCCATGTGCACTTGAGAAGAATGTGTATTCAGTTGCATCTGGATGTGAAGTTCTGTAAATATCTGTGAAATCCATCTGGTCCAGTGTATCATTTAAAGCGCTTGTTTCTTTGGAGATGTTGTTCTTAGAAGATCTGTCGATTGCAGAAAGCACTATAGTCAAGTCTCCACATATAAGTGTATTAATATCAGTATATCTGAACTTTCGTTATTAATTGAGTGATATACTTGGCAGCTCCCGCTTTCAGGGCATAAATATCCTGATTGTTAGGTCCTCTTTTTGGAGAGATCCTTTTAGTATGATATAATGTCCCTCTTCATCTCTCACTACAGTCTTTGGGATAAACTTTAATTTAGCTGATGTAAGGATAGCTACCCCTGCTTTCTTTTGAGGACCATTTGAATGTTAAATGGTTCTTCAACCTTTTATTTTCAGGCTGTAGGTGTCCTTAGGTCTAAAATGAGTCTCTCGTAGACAGGAAATCGATGGGTCTTGCTCTTTTATCCAGTCTGAAACCCTGCGCCTTTTGATGGGGTCATTAAGCCCATTCACGTTCAGAGTTACTATAGATACGAGTTTAGTGTCATCATGATACCTGTTCAGTCTCTGCTTTTACGGATTGTTTCCTTGGACTTCCTCTTTCTTTTACAGAGTCCTCCTTAGTATTTCTTGCAGAGCTGCTTTCGTGGTCACATATTCTTTCAGTTCCTGCCTATCTTGGAAGCTCTTTATCTCTCCTTCAATTGTAAATGGGAGCCTTGATGGGGATAGAGTATTCTCAGCTGCATGTTCTTCTCATTTAGGACCATGACTGTATCCTGCCAGCCCTTTCTGGCCTGCCAGGTCTCTGTGGAGAGGTCTGCTGTTATCCTAATACTTCTCCCCATACAGGTTAGGGATCTCTTGTGTCTTGCTGCTTTAAGGATCTTCTCTTTATCTTTGGAATTGCAAGCTTCACTATTAAATGTCAAGGTGTTGAGCAGGTTTTATTGATTTTAGGTGGTGATCTCTCTATCTCCTGGATCTGAATGCCTGTTTCCCTCCCCAAGTTAGGGAACTTCTCAGCTAGGTTTTGTTCAAACACACTTTCTGGACCTCTGTCCCTTTCTGCACCCTCTGGAACCCCAATTAAATGTAGATTTTTCCTTCTGTGGCTGTCATTTATTTTCCTTAACCTGTCCTCAGGATCTTTTAATTGTTTTTCTCTTTTTTCCTCCGTTTCCTTCCTTGGCATCAACTTGTCTTTTTTTTTAAATTTTTATTTATTTATGATAGTCACACACAGAGAGAGAGAGAGAGGCAGAGACACCGGCAGAGGGAGAAGCAGGCTCCACACACCAGGAGCCCGACGTGGGATTCGATCCCGGGTCTCCAGGATCGCGCCCTGGGCCAAAGGCAGGCGCCAAACCTCTGTGCCACCCAGGGATCCCATCAACTTGTCTTCTATGTCACTCACTCATTCTTCTACGTCGTTATCCATCGTTAGGACCTCCAGTTTGGATTGCATCTCATTTAATTGATTTTTAATTTCGGCCTGATGAGATCGAAATTCTGCAGTCATGAAGTCTCTTGAATCCTTTATGCTTTTTTTCTTGAGCCACCAGTAGCTTTATAATTGTGCTTCTTTATTGGCTCTCTGACATTGAATTGTAATTCAAATTTTGTAACACTGTGGGGGAGAGGAATGTGTCTGATTCTTTCTTTTTAGGTGAGTTTTTCCTTCTAGTCATTTTGCTCAGTGCAGAGTGGCCATAAACAAGTTGTACTTGATAGAAGGGCAGAGTTTTCTCACTGTGTCACTTCAGTTCTCTCTTTAAATCTCAGACCGAATTGGTAGGTTTTCAGGATGATTTGAAAGTTATCTCTTCTGGGGTGACAACACCAGTTTCCTTAAATTTTGATTCCTTGAGGACCTGGGTCAGGTACTCAGCCACTCCCAGCGCCTTTCCCTTCACCGTGTTCATCACATTCTGCTTCCTGGGGCGGGGAGGTGGCAGGCCCGCGACGGGGTGGGCCGCGCACCCAGTGAAGGGGAGTCCCAAGCGATCCCTGCCCCCGCCGCTGCCACTGCTGCACATGGGCCCGGCCGTGGGCGCCGGAGGGGCGGGACTGGCCGCAGCGCCTAGATGGGATGAGGGGCAGGGGCGGTGGCGCCGACCACGAGGGCAGGGCGCGAGGTCCCGACAGGCCACCCAGGCAGGCGGGTGGCGGAGGGGCCCAGGTGTTGCCAGCCTCGAGGGAGGGCTGCAGGGAGAGGAGTAAGAGGCGGATGCACACACACCCCTCGCCTTCTCAGGAGCTGTCGGCTCCCCTCGGCTTCACTCGCTGTTTTGTATTTTTTAGATTAAATTTTGTTTTAAGTAATCTCTATACCCAATGCTGGGCTTAAACTCAGATGCTGAGATTACGAGTCACACACTCTTGTGAGTGAGCCAGCCCGGTGCCACCAAAAATTGTTAAATTTAACCTGTGAATTCTTTCGTATCTGAAACTCAGAAATACAAGTGATTTGATTGTTTAAGGCCTTTTCTTCTCTCCCGTGAATATGGAATATTATGTCCTGCTTGATAATCATTCATGACTTTGGAGACTTTAAACCTTTAATTTGGATGATCATGATTATTAATATTTTAATATTAGATTCTTTCTCCAGCCTTTAAGTACCATCCTATATGTGTAGATAGGAAATTAAAGCTATTAGTATGCTATTCACAGTGGAATAAGAAACCATGTGAATTTTAAAGTGGGGTTTTATATTTTTCTCATAAAGTGCCTTAAAATTCTGTAATCCCTAAAATATTTCTCTTCTACAACTTAAATCTTAGCTTTTAAGTTTCATTTTTTTATAAGGAATATTGTTGCAGCCTGGGTGACTCAGTGGTTTAGCGCCGCCTTCAGTCCAGGACCTGATCCTGGAAACCTGGGATTCAGTATCTATCTTAAAAGTGCAGAAATGAATACATGCCCACGTATATATGCATTTTTCTAAAGATTTATTTATCTCAGAAGTGGGGAGAGGGGCAGAGAGAAAGAGAGAAGCAGGATCCCTGCTGAGTGTAGAGTCTGATGTAAATCTCAATGTCACAATCCTGACATCATGACCTTAGCCGAAATCAAGTTGGCTTAGCCAACTGAGCCATCCAGGTGCTCATTACTTGTGTATATTAATAAAAGTATTTTTTCTGTTCTAGAAAGTAATGTTGAAGTATATAAGTGAAGTACTGAATCCCATGGTTTTTCCCACCTTCTTTTATTTTGTTTTATTTTTTTTCCTTCTTTTATTTTTATTTTGAAAATTTCAGAGTTTTGTGTAGGTTGACATTAATTATATCAGGTTAGTATGTTTTATAGATGACTTTTTAACATCATGTGGTTTTCCTGAGTATTGTCATTTTTTTCTACTCCAAATGTATTTATCTAAAACTTTCTTAATAAGTCCCCTGGGTGCTTCAGATTTGATGAAGTCCCAGACTGAAGACATTATTTCTGACTCTTTGCTCTTCCTGACTTTTAAATCTGCTTTGTCATTTGTTTTCCCCACCGTAATATAAAGCACCATTGGAACACTGAAGCAGAAAAAAAATCCTGGACTCTAAACTTCCCTAAAATTAGGTGACATCACATCCAGGTGACTGGGGTGGCTCCCTTGGTTAAGCATCTGACTCTTAATGTTGGTTCAGGTCATGATCTCATGGTCCCGGTATTGAGCCCTGTGTCTGGCTCTGTGCAGAGTGGAGAGGTTGCTTGAGGATTCTCTTCCTCTTCCTCTGTCCCTCCCTCTGCATGGGCACACACTCTCTCATTCTCTCCAAAAGTAAATAAATAAATCTTAAAAACCACATCCAGTCACTCCACCACATGCAGTATCTTTACCTGCTTAACAATTTTTCACCTCTTATTACCATAATTCACTTTCTCATCTATAATTTTGAAATACTCTTCTCTTTTGGTTCCTTTATGTTCATCTTTACATTGGTACTAGAGTGACATTTCTAAAATATATATGTGATGATGTAACTCCTGCTTATTTAGTGGATTCCCCAATACCTGAAGGAGAAAGTTCATATCTTAGCATGACTCTGTCTTTTTCAGTTCAGTCCTGATTTTCCAATTATATCTCTTTATCCCATTCCCAATAATTGTGTCCTAGTTTTGCCACATTCTGAGCTACTGTCACTTACTATGTTATTTCCTACTTCATCCTTTTGATCGTTCTACCTTTGCTAGAATGCCCTTCACACACTCCTTGTATACTTTGTCTTTCAAGATATAAGCCTTATCTTTGCAGCATTTCCTGAGCTTCCCATATACAACATTTTTCTCCTTGTGCCTTCACTGAACTCTATTCACTTCACTTCTAGAACTAGACAATGATCCTCTTCTGTTCTTATTTGTTTTTGTCCATCTGTCCCCCTAGTAGCATATAAGGCAGACTCCCTCTTTTATTTATATTTCCAGCTTCTCCCAGGATAGTGCCTATGACTTGACAGATACAGTATATATTTGTCTTTTTGAGGAGTGAGAGAGTAGGTGGATTAATATGATGTTTTCTGAAGCTGTTTTGTGTGTGTGTGTGTGTGTGTGTGTGTGGTGGTGGTGGTGGTGGTGTTCTTATAGGAAGGAGCAACGAAGCCGGCAATTGGAAAAAAGGACAATGGTATTGATATTATTGAAAGTCCTCCACAAGAGCAAGCAGTTAATGACAATTTGACTTCTGCTGATAGAGCACACAAAAATCATATGAGTGGTAAGTTAGTGAACCTCTATGAGTTTTTTTCTATGCTTACGTGCTAGTAAAAAACAATATGAAAGTATGTAGATCCAAATATGTTATCCACTTCATTTCACGAAGTTATTTTTCTTTTACTATCTAAGTATCGCAAACTACTGTGAACTTTTTCTTCCTGAAAATGTTTCATCCCTCTGAAAATCTTATCTCCTATTACTTTTATTTTATTGAAATATTTGTGAATGTGGATGCGCTTGTATATGTGTTTAGAATTCATAGTAATACATGTTCTCATTAATGTATTTGTGACTATATTTTACAGATAGGATATCAGCTTTAGGACGAGGAGAAGATAGTTCACCTTGGGATTCTGAGGTACCGTCTTATTATTTTAAAATATCATGTCTGGGCAGCCCCAGTGGTGCAGTGGTTTAGCGCCGCCTGGAGCCCGGGGTGTGATCCTGAAGACCCGGGATCGAGTCCCACATCAGGCTCCCTGCATGGAGCCTGCTTCTCCCTCTCCCTCTGCCTATGTCTCTGCCTCTCTGTGTGTGTGTGTCTCTCATAGATAAATAAATAAATAATTCTTTAAAAAAATAAAAAATAAAAATAAATATCATGTCTGCATTTGCCCATAAAAATAAATTCCTTATACCTTTTACCTGTAATTGATAATTATGTGATAAATATAGTAATAGAGTTCTGCTAATTTGCAAGCTTAACTTAGTGAAAGGTGTGTGGTAGTATGGCAGAAAACTGAGCTTAGAAGTGTTAAGGAATCAGGACGCCTGGGTGGCTCAGTGGTTGAGCATCTGCTTTCTGCTCCGGGCACAGTCCCAGGGTCCAGGGATTGAGTCCCACATTGGGATCCCTATGGGGAGCCTGCTTCTCCCTCTGCCTGTGTCTCTGCCTCTGTGTGTGTGTGTGTGTGTGTGTGTGTGTGTGTTTCTCATGAATAAATAAAATCTTTTTAAAAATTGTGTTAAGGAATCTTTTTTTATTTCTATATTTCATCCATTTACTCATGAGAGACACACAGAGAGGCAGAGACACAGGCAGAGGGAGAAGCAGGATCCACACAGGGAGCCCCACGCGGAACCCAATCCCAGGACTCTGGGTTCACGTCCAGAGCTGAAGACAGATGCTCAATCACTGAGCCACCCAGATATCCCAAGTTTGGGTTTTAAAGTTATCTAAAAAGCTAAAGAAAAACTCTAGGTCAACCTATGGTGAAATGTATGATTCTGTGGTGTGTATGGATGTGCAAAACTTCTAATGTAATCTAGACAGAGTTTGGATTATAGTTTTTTAGAAGTATAAATCATATATATTATGTTTATACATTAAATTTATTAGCATATATGTGTATCATATAATTTCCATATTCTATTTTATATATAAAACACATTTATATATAGTTTGTGTATTATGCATAATGTATAGTATCATAATTTATATATTAACTATATATGTAAAGATTTATTAAAAGCTTTTATGTATTTATTTATTTATTGAGAGAGTGAGTGGGAGGGAGAAGGAGACAGAATCTG
This sequence comes from Canis lupus familiaris, assembly GCF_011100685.1. Taxonomy (NCBI): domain Eukaryota; kingdom Metazoa; phylum Chordata; class Mammalia; order Carnivora; family Canidae; genus Canis; species Canis lupus. The sequence goes on from NW_023330406.1 coordinate 90,867, forward strand.
AAGCGGACTTCAGTCTGAGTGCAGGGCCCATCACAGGGCTTGATTCCATGACCATGAGATCATGACCTGAGTTGACACCAAGTATTGGATGCTCAACCAACGGAGACATCCAGGCACCCTAAAAGTATTGTATTTGGATTGTCAGGTAGATCTACAAGGAGCAGTGGGAGTATAATAACAATGTGGTTTAGTGGTACGTTGTTCATTTATTTTTGTAAAGAGTTTATTTATTTATTTATTTATTCATTCATTCATTCATTCATTCATTCATTCATTTATTTATTTAAGAGAGAGTACACATGCATGAGCGGGGTAAGAGACAAAGGGAGAGGAAGAAGCAGGCTCCCCCCTCAGCAGGGAGGCTGATGACTTGGGACTTGATCCCAGAACTGACTCAGCCATCGAGGTCCCCATGATTTAGTGGTACTTTAAAAGGTAAAAACATTTGGGATAGTTAAAATAGCATGCATTGAGTATCTTTGTGGCTGCCCTACTTATAGTAACATAGTATAAAGTAATGATGACCTATTCTATGGTGACACCTATGGAAGAAGGTAAAACGGGCCTATGTCTTAGTAGAGGCAGCTGCTCTACAATGGTGTGAGCACTGTATTTGAAGTCAAAAGATGTGCTACCATCCTGGTTCTGTCACTTACTTGCTGTGGGATCTCAGAAAAACTTGTTTAACCTGTTTGAATGTCAGTGACCTCATTCATAAAAATGATACTAATACTTACCCCTTGGGTGTGTGTCATGACCAAATGTGGTAACAAAGGTGATCACCCACTTTGTGAGCTGTAAAGAATGCTCTAGAAATATGAGACAAAAAATGATCACAGCAGTATTTGAGTGACTTACTAAATATAGAGGGCATGGTTTTTAAATGTGAAGATTTCTGAAGGACAGTAAAATAGCAAGTGTTAAGAAAAGAATGGGAAAGTTAGAGTGGACAGGTGTATTTGTAATTTGGGGTATGTTAAGTTTCAGTAGCCTGTGATTAGAGACATTGTGTAGGTGTACAGTTGGCCCTTGAGCAAGATGGGCTTGAACTGTGTGTCCACTTACAGATGCTTCTCGATAAGTATTTTCTTAATATATTTTATCTTCCTTATGATTTTCTTAATAACCTTTTCTTTATATTTTAAGGATACAGTGTATAGTACATATAATATACAAAGCTTGTTCATTGCCTTTCGGTTATTGGTAAGGTCAACATCAGGTTATAATTTACTTGACCTTCCATGCTCAGTGGCCAAATGAGGGTTAAGAAGTAGCTTAGATCTAGAGAGCATATATATGAGTCTTTTATTGAAATGTTTTGGTTTTTCATATATACGTTTCCTATTTTTAAGTCTAATTGCTCTTAAAGTAGGAAATAAGAGATGAGTAGCTAAGTTTTGGGGGAATCAAAAGTCATTTGTGGATATTTGACTGTCTGGCCATCAACACCCTCAGCCCTTGCATTCTTCAAGATTTGGTACTTAGACCTTCTCAGTGAGATGAGGATGATGATTATGTTTTAGAGAGAGAGAGAGAGTGCACACACACATGTGAGCGGGCGGGGAGGAGCAGAGGCAGAGGGAGAGGGAGAGAGAGAATCCTAACTTTGCTTCATGCTCAACACAGAGTCCAATGTGGGGTTCGATCTCACGACCCTGAGACCCATGACCTGTGTTGAGATCAAGATTTAGATGCTCAACTGACTGAGCCACCCAGGCACCCCCTCAGTGAGATGATTTTCAGTGTTTCGACCTTAAATACATTTATGTTACTGAATACTAACTATGACCAGGCTGTACAGGTTGTAGTGGTAGGAGCAGAAAAATAAGGAAACTCTGATCCATTATAAGTCACTGTAAGCATTTCATGTAAAAAAAAAAAATGGAAACGTTAGTTTAGGGAATATTGGAGGCATTTGTAGTTAGGATGGGGATGCGAATGGGAGTGGAATTTTGGTAGTGAGAAAAAGTCTCTCTGAGTGTGCCAGAGCTGCCAAGTGACGGGTGGGAAGGATCAGTCGCAAGAATGTCTTGAAGAAGGACATTCTGGACAGAGAGACCATGGAACACATCTGTTCCTTTTACTCTAATGTCTTAGAAATGACCGGGAAGCAGGAAGACCCACTCCATTGTTATAATCATTGTTATTTTTGTGTGTAGAAAAGAAACTGTGTACTAAAACAAATGCCTGGTACCGTTTAGGTGATTAATCAGTAAATGTTCTTTTTGTGTGTGTGAGTAAAATGAAAGAAGTTTATTCAGTAAAGATACAGAGAAAGCTCTTAGGAGTGAGAGGGGTCCCAGCAGGGTTGCCCTCAATGAATGTTCTTATTCTTCCTTTCTGAAAGCTTACTATACTTTTTGAAGCATTTCATACCTATATCTAAAATCTTTTGATATTATTTAGACATAATTTCAAGAAAAGTTTTTCTTCCTACTTTGCCATTTCATTCAACCATTTTTTCCTACCAATGAAAATTCCAAGCCTTTGTTTATCTAAATGAAGCAGCAGCTACCACAGTGTTCTGTTTATACTCAACATGATGTACTCCGAGGTTTCTTATCATGCCAAGTATCTTATTTTAAGTCTAAAAAACTTTCTGCCATTAGGAACAGTTTAAATTTATAGCAAATGTACTTATTAAAGAATTTGTTTCAATAGTTTTACTGTCCTTTTATCCTGGTGGAAAATACAACGTAGAGTTAGGTGTTTTGTTATTTCCTTGTTGAAATGTACTTATAAGTCAGTCTTCTTGTCTGTGAAAATATTTACTCTGGCCTTCCATGTTCAGTTAGAGTTAATGGCCAAATGAAGATGAAAAGGTGCACTTAATTGAGATAGCATAGATGAGGTTTTTAAATGTGTTGGTTTTCAATACATGCTTTTCTTATTTGTATGATTGTGATTAAAGTAGAACATTTGAATATTTTCTTAGAAAAGGATTTGGAAATCTTTATGCAACTCATTATTGATGTTAATTTTAACAGAGTATTTCTGCAAGACTTCCAAAGAAATCTGTTGATTGTTTACCTGGAGCTGCAGATCAACAAGGGCAAAGTATATTCAGTGAACAAGTAGAAGGTAAGAATTGTATTTTATAAAAAGTCATTTGACAGAATGTTGATTTAAAACAGAAATTCTCATGTATCCTAATTTCCAAAGAAAATCACCTATTACATGCATAGAAAGGAGAAAGATGAAAAAAGGAGGTGAGTTCTATATTTTATCAGGTGTCAGCTGCAGATTAAATTGAGAGTACGGCTAAAGGAGCTAAATTACTGGTTCCATTTCCAGGTATTCCAAGACCTAAGGAATGCCTGGAAATAGTTGGAAAAGAGCAAAGAGGGAATGATGAGAATGGCAGAGAGTACAGGGAGTAAATGGAGGAATATAAGCAACGCTTTATAGTGGAAGGTGGTCAAATGAGAGAATTTTTTTAGGAGGAAGAGCAGGGTATCCCTGGGTAGTTCAGTGGTTTGGTGCCTGCCTTCAGCCCAGGGCATGATCCTGGAGTCCCGGGATCCCACATCAGGTTCCCTGCATGGAGCCTGCTTCTCTCTCTGCCTGTGTCTCTGCCTCTCTCTGTCTCTGTCTCTCTCTGTCTGTCTGTCTCTCTGTGTCTCTCATGAATAAATAAATAAAATCTTTAAAAAAATAAAAGGAGGAGCAAATTATTTGAAATGTGGGGATATCAGGTGAGCTTCCAGTACCAAAACTTGTCAGAGTAGTATACCAAAATTTTCCCACTCTTAACAGTTTTTCTCGCTGTTGGGAAGACATTATGGATTGACCTAGCTGATTATGCAGAGCTATGTCCTAGTCAGCTATAAATGTATGTATGTTAGGGGTGCCTGGGTGGCTCAGTCAATTGAAGGTCTGCTTTTGCCTTGGGCCATGATCCCCGGGACCTGGGATGGAGCCGTGCTGAGCTGGGAGCCTGCTTTTCCCTCTCCGTTTGTCTGCTGCTCTGCCTGCTTGTGCAAGCGCTCTCTGTGTCAAATAAATGAAAACATCTTTTAAATAAATGTGTACCTCAATGTCATATAAAATGGTGGTACTTCATAAGTTAGTATCATTTCGTGCAAAAAAAAGAAAAAGAATTGGAAGGAAAAAGAGAGCAGGGTCAATTAGGTGGAGATCAAGGAAGCTTTAGCCCTGATAAAAAGTCCGTTAGAACATTTATGACTTTTAATACGTCTTCACTTTCAGAATTGATAGTGATGAACTTGAGGCTTTTTCCTAGAAGGTTAAGGTAAAGTAATACAGCGGCAGCGTTCAGTATGACCCAGGATTTCTCAAATTGTAGGGAATCGCCCGAGACCTTGTTAAAAATGCACACTGAACATCAGGTCTGGAATGTGCATTTTGACCTCTCAGGTGATGCCAGTGTCTGTGGTCCTTGGGTCATGTGCTCAGTAGCATGGGTATAGACTTTCCTGTAGAGAAATCTGGAAGAGCTGTTGGATAGTAGTTCAAGACATAACAAGGTCAAGAAAAAGCATTATTTTGTTTTTATTTCTGAACATGTTTATAACCAGAGGGGAGCAGGAGATACAGAAATAGAAGGCATAGATGTAAGATACTATTGCTAAACAAAGAGGAAAGAAGTGGTGGAGAAAATCCATAAAATGGTTGTAAAAGCAAAAAAAAATCAAGACCATAGATCATGAATTACTTTTTAAAAAGATTTATTTATTTATGTTAGAGAGTGAGCGAGCAGGGAGGGGGCAAAGGGAGAGGGAGAGAGAGTCCTTAAGCAGACTCCCTGCTGAGTGAGGAGCCCACCATGGGACTTAATCCCAGGACACCGAGATCATGACCTGAGCTGAAATCAAGAGCTAGACTCACAACTGACTGGGGCCACCCAGGTGCCCCCAGAAATTACTTTTGAAGACAGGGGATAGTGAAGGGAAAGAGGGAAAAATGAAAGAAGTCTTAGCTAGGGAATTTTGGAGTTGGTGAGGAAACTCTAGAGAATTCACTTTTTTTTTATGACAGACATAGAGAGAGGCAGAGACACAGGCAGAGGGAGAAGCAGGCTCCATACAGGGATCCCAACGTGGGGCTGGATCCTGGGTCTCCAGCATCACACCCTGGGCCGATGGTGGCACCAACCCTTGGTCCACCGGGGCTGCCCGAGAACTCACTTTTTAGATACCTTGAGTTTATTTCTACTGAAACAGATTAGATCACAGCTGCTCCACAAAGAATACTGAGAGCAAATGGAGTGCTAGACTTGGGATAAAATATAGCCACCATTCGTCTTCCTCAAATCTATTGGACCTCAAAGATATATGTTGCTTCAATATTCATTATTCAAATGAGATTAATTTGAATATGGAAGCATGGGTGTTCTTTTTTTCAGATAGCTCATTTTGGGGGATGATAGCTGTTTCAAAGAAACCTTTTCAAGACTGACATAGTCTACCAAATCAAACTAATTTTGGAAAATAAAGAAATCATAGGGTCCATTCCTTAAATGCTAAAATTGTTACTATCAATAAATATGACACTGATTTTGAAATACAAAAGATTTTTAGTATCTAAAAATTCGGTGGCAATTAAATTGATTTTTTTTTCAGTTTGATAGTCATGGTTCCATATTGAAAGCTTATACATTATTTCTTAGATGTGTTTTATATACCTTCTTGCGTGCATGGGTCAAGAAACTTTAACATGGCTAAACTAGAGGATACAAGAAATGTAGGCATACCAGTGGCCCACATGGGTATAGACAAAAACGAATACTTTTATTGACTATTATCCTACAAGTATATCCAGGCTGATCAATTCATAACACTGTTTTTGGTGACAAATAAATTACGCATTCAATAAATTATGCATTCATCATAACTGCGTACTGCCTAAATTACGGGACAAATTGAAGAACATGGCAAATACTTGTAGTAGAATGGTATCGATGATTCTGCTGTACTGCAATCAGGATGTGCTGTTGCCTTCAGCTTTCACGTTTATCCTCTCAGAGTCCTCATTTGTTCCTCTGATTAAAGATTGCTTTTCTCCCCCATCAATCAGCATGTTCACGTTGGTATATGTGCAACGTTTAGTGATTTCTGTTTTAGTTATTTCATTTGAAACATCATCTTACTTTTGGAATCCTAACTGCATGTTATGTTGAACATATATTTCTATTTTTTATAGTATTTATAATGGGTTCCTATTTCTGTCTTGTTGCTGTCTTAATCCACCTTCCTGTCTCTAGAATCAAGACCAAAGCCTAATGTAATCACTTTCAAAGCCAAGCATGAGGATTCAGCTTAATCCTAACTGCATGAATGTATAGTTGGCTTTCATATTTACGTATAATTAACTACATGTCCCTTTTGTGTTTTAGATTCTCCTGGAAAAGATCTTCTTCACTGGGAGGTAAAGCTTTTGTATTTTTATTTTGAATTTTTAACTACAGATTGTATGAAATGCACATTGTTTTAATCATATTGTTTCAATACCCATCCAGTCTACCACTAAAGTGAAAGATTCTGTTCCTAATGAAGCAGTCGCAACGAGTGATAAACACCCAGATCAGGTAAATTTTACAGTACAAATATACCTGTGGAAAGATGTGCACTAAACTGTTGAAATGCCCATCGTCTTCTTATACCAAATTCTTCTTTGTGTGTGTGTGTGTGTGTGTGTGTGTGTGTGTATGTGAGACAAATTTAATCGAAGGATGTGACATAAATAAGGTAGATGTCATTGCTGATATCCACGTTTGAACAAAAGATATTTACAAGCATAAGAAAAAGAGATTTTAAAAATGTAAGCTTTAGTTCAAGTTTCTACTTTTAAGTTTTGAAATCCTAATGTCCCTGGTTTGGAATTCCTTTACTTCTAAGGGGTTCCCAGAAGTTAATTATTAGACTCTAAGATTTTTCTGGTGTTCACCATACTTATTTGAATTCTGACTTTTACCCAGAGTAAAGCTTCACTTGCTAACATGTCAGTTGTGTTAAATGAAGTTAAAACTTCATTTCATCTTTGTGTTGTTATATTGATCATTTTAAGCCAAACACTTGTTCTGATTGTGTGTGTGTGTGTGGTGACTTTGATTATTAGAAATGTGGGACGGAATTAGTTGTATCTTAATATTTGGTAGACACAATCTTTTAAAAAAGTAATTCTGAACCTTTTCGGCCTAGGGTCCTTTTCTACTATTTAAAAATTATTGAGAATTCCAAAGAACGTCTGCTTAAGTGGGTTATATCTGTTGATATTTACAATCTTAGAAATTAAAACATTTAAAACACAAGGATACACAATCTCATGTTGTTAGCCATTAGAGCTGTGATCCGCTGATCATGCGAGTTGCAATGCTATCACACATTTTATCTTTAGAAAACTTTATTGTACACTTAATAAGGAAATGAGAGTGGAAATGTCAAATAGCATTTAGTATGCTTGTGAAGATAGTTTTCACCTCTTGGATTTTGTGAATCGATGGATCTTGGGACTCTGGGGATTCTCAGATGACATGGGAGAACTGATTTAAACCATGTACAGAGTTCATGGATGCAAAATGATAAAGGGGCCCTTGTGATGAAATGGGCATTAAAGTTTCATTTCTGCATTTCTTGCTTTTTTGTTTCCCTTGTCTTAAAAGGTTTAAATCAGACCAATCTTGTTTACAAAGGGACAATAGTTTTGTTATATATTCATTTTCTGTTTCATGGCGCTGTAGTTTTTGGATCTCAGTGTGGACTGAGACTTATTTTGTTTTTACATGGAAAGGATTATATTACCCAAGTCTTTGATTTCTCATATAAATATGATATTTGTCCAAAAATTAAATTCTGAGGATGTTGGTGCATTGAGGAGAGACCATCTCATTATTATTAAAGTAGTACCATTCATCACAAGTTTTTTAAATCTCACGTCTTTAGAACACAAAATGCATATTTAAACATAAAATAAATGATTAGACATCAGTTTTGTTACTAAAAACATTCAGACCTTGAAGACTCTTAATTATTAATGGACAGAGCTTTTATGGAATATAGAATATGTAATAGAGCTTGGTGAGTGAATTAAACTGTGTAATAACAGAGAATAAAAAAGAAAATGAGAGAGAGTTAAATTCATCTGTGTGAATGCCAAGTATAGGACATATAAAATATAATTAGCTACGAATGAGTAGTAAGTAGTGTGTCTGGGAGAAGAGCAGGCCTTGTGGCTGTTTCTCTAACAAAAGAATTTGTACAGATTTGTTAAGTTTGTATGGTTGTTTACATTCTAATAAAGGAAACTTTGTTTTCAGATTTTTCTGATTGTGATTCTAGTTTGTCCCTCAGTAATGAGACTTGTCAAAGAACTGGGGATTTGAAAGTTGATAATAAATGCCCATTTGTATCACAACCAATGATCAAAAATGAGTCAGCATCCACAGAATTTGGACAGATGACCTTAATAGATAAAATATTAATATTGGAGCTATGTTTCAGTTAGAGAATTCTATGCTCCATGGCCTGTGTGAATCACTGCTACTAGAAAACAGAGCAAAAAAGGTAAAGAATCAGAGAGAGTTCAGTGTCCTCATGATTTCACCATAGTTCTGATTTTTCAAAAATAATTTTGTGGTAAAATTTACTTTGTGTTTACTCCTTTCATGCAACCTACCACCAAACAGAGCATCTTTCAGCAAGACATTTTTGCATTCTTCCTCTAACCAAAGCCACATATAAATAAGAAAGAGAATTAGGAGGAAATAATTTCTTTTAGGCTCGTATTCAGCTTTCACTTGAGAGTGGGTAGCGGGATTAGATTTAGAATTTGGGGACCAGTTGGGAAAACTAGGTAGAGATGTAAAGATTGTTTACTCACAACGTAGTTTCTTAGCTTTATTTTTATAGCTCTAAATTCATAAGTATTGGTCACACTATATTCACTGTAACAAACAAAAGCACCTTCCCAAACAGAATATTAAAATATTTCCTATATTCTCTATGACTTTATTTTGGAGTTGACTTTCCCAGCAGTAATTGGAATCATTGAGAATTTACTACATAGTGTCCTCTTCTCAGCTGTGTAGGCATAGTCCATCTCCTTGTTTGATTATGTTTATTTTACTTTTTTAGAGAGTGTCAGAAAGTAAGGAGGGAGGGATGGGCAGAAGGAGAAAGAGAATCCCAAGCAGGATCCACACTCAGCACGGAGCCCACTGCGGGACTCAGTCTCTCACAACCCTGAGATCATGACCCAAGCTGAAATCAAGAGTTGGATACTTAACTGGCTGAACAACCCAGGTGCTGTTTTATTATTTTAATTTTTTTTTAATTTATTTATGATAGTCACAGAGAAAGAGAGAGAGAGGCAGAGACACAGGCAGAGGGAGAAGCAGGCTCCATGCACCGGGAGCCCGACGTGGGACTCGATCCCGGGTCTCCAGGATCCCACCCTGGGCCAAAGGCAGGCGCTAAACCACTGCGCCACCCAGGGATCCCTGTTTTATTATTTTAAATGAGTAAAGAGTTCCAAGGAATATTGGTTTTAAGTATCAAATATCATTTAAAAAGAATATATGGAAAGTCAGTTCTAATTCTACTAAGATTTTCAGTTGATTAACCACATCTAACATGTGTTCTACTTAATGTATCAGTTAATCCAGTGTCCTTTATCAGTCATATGATCACGTCTGTACTAACATATCGTATAATATTTTTTCACCCCTGTAGTTTTGTTATTTTCTTTCTTCTAGAATTAACTCATTTTCTAAAGATTTTCAGTTATCTCCAGGAGTAGTGAGTATAGGCTGTAAATCCAAGTGTATTGATCTATACAAGTGACTTGTTTGCTGTTACTTCTTTGTGAGCTTGGTAGATCCAAGAAACAGGACTTTAAAAAGAAAACACCTATAGGCTCCTATACCACAGGAAAATGTGAAACAAAAACGATTACAAAGTACATGCAAGCAACATAAAACAGTTCATGTAAAATATATCTCTTTTCCCTTGATGCCAAGATTGTTGTTGATTCACTTAATACAGATTTATTCTGTACTGAGCACTGATGATTTTATATTCTGAATATTTCTGGAACCATTCTGTCAGTTCAGGTGTGTATCATCTTTGTTTTGCATTACACTTTCTAATTCATCTCCTGTCTTTGATCACAGTACCCCTCACACTCATCCCTCCCCACAGTATTTAGAGTGATCTGTCTCAAATGCATATACGACCGTGAACCACTGTTGAAAACATATTTATGTCCAGGCATCTTAAAATTACATACAGAGCTTTCATAATCTTGACTTCTGCCTAAGTCTTCATCTTTAGCCCTTTATACCATCTGCCCTTGTCTCTGGTATCCTGAACTGCTAGTGATGTCTTCCTCTGTAATCTCTCTATTTTAGACAAATATTTACCCTGTTGTGTGCTTCTCTCCCTTGTCTTACTACAGCCTTGCATGCTCTCCCCATTTTCTGCCCTCTAATCCCTTTGAATCTGTCTGACGTCACTGTTGCAGTCTCACTTTAGGCATTATGTCTAGGAAAGCTATTCCTGACACCTTACATCTACATGCTTCTTTAAACCCGGTCCCCTATCTATCACTTAGTGGGAACTCAGTAAGTAGTACTAAGTAACATAAAGACTGTTTACTTTTATAAGTACTAAGTAACATGAAGACTGAAAGATGATTTAAGAGATTGTCCCCTACAGGGATGCCTGGGCGGTTCATTCGGTTGAGTGTCCAACTCTTGATTTCAGTTCCAGTCATATCTCAGACTTGTGAGATGGAGCCCCGGGTGGAGCTCAGCACTGGGGGTGGAGCCCGCTCTAGATTCTCTCTCTCTCTCTCTCTCTCTCTCTCTCTCTCATCGAGATTGTCCCCTACAATGTAGGAGCAAAAGAACTAGACACATAAAGAAGTAGTTTACAGTTCAGGTGGTGAAGGTGCACTAGAAAAAGCTGTAAGGTATTAAGGTAACCCCAAAGAAAGAGATGCATTTTTATCTGAGAAAGGATAGCCATAATCAAGGATGACTTTACACAGCAGTCTGAGTCCTAAAAGATGCAAGGAAATTTGTCAAGTAGTAGAGGAAAATAATTTCAGAAACGTTTACTTATTGGGCACATACACCCATAGGATGTATGTCCAGTGTTTCCCAGAGGATATACACTGATAAAGACATGAAAAGTACTAATAATTTTGGAAATGATGAATAACATTGTGGTTGAAGCTTCAGGTGTTGTTTAAGAGGTACTGTTACAAAGTAGAGAATAATCTCTTGTGATTTTATATGTTTCTACTGGATTTTAAACTTTTGTTTCTGATTGTTTTGTTCATGGGTGTTAGTGGATGAATTTGTGAATGAATCTTGGAGATGTTTGTGTGCCTTTAACCTGGCGACGTTTAGTATTTCTCAAATGGTTTGTTGATATTTTAGATAATTAGAAGTATTTCTTAAATATTCAGCTAAAGATGAATTTAAACTCTTCAGTGATAAATGATATTTTCTATTTTTATAGAGGTAATAGCTTTTATCTAACCATTCTAAGTAGTCCATTTTAACTAAATATATAGATTTGTCGTCAGAACCAGACTTAGAAGTGGCATCACAGCAAAAGCAAGAGCAAGAAAGGCCTGATAAAAGTGAAAATAACCACCCCCAGGTATGTGAAGCTTTAAATTTAAATTTCTGATTTTATATTGTTTTCCCTGCTTTTCTAATATTACATGTTTCAAGTGAAACTCTTTGAGTGGATATATTGAAGTCAATAGAGTGTAATTTAATATTTAGTTTTTATAAAATTTTACGAGTTACAAAACTTAAAATGCTATGATTTTTAGTAACTAAGTTTAGCTAAACTTCATCCTTGGAATTTAGGCAAAAAAAAATCTTTTGAGACAAAAATAATTCTAAATATTCTTCGCTTCTTCTATTTTTGTAACTTCTTTACATGATAAAGAAGGTAGCATCAAATATTGAGTCATGTTTAAGCAGTTGAAATTATGAGCAGTATAACAATGATGACTACTGACTTAGACTCATGTACAAGGAGTGATTATTCTCAGTGGTTCAAAGTGTCTAGTTCTCTATTTCCAGTTACAAATGCCAAGATTAAAGATTTATTCTGCTTTGTGATCTCTGTGTAGTTGACTTGAGAGAATGGGGTCATGAAATCAGCACGATCGCCTATGTAGAATCACACCTTCCAGGATGGGACCTTTGTAGTTGGATTATAAACAATAACTCTTTCAGTTATTTCAGCACAGGAAATCCATATTATTAATATTTTTCTTATCCACTCTCAGTGGACATTACAATATATTAGAGCTGGATACAAGCAGATAATCTATAGCGATGTCTAACACTATCATAGTATATAATTTAAATTAAAATATAGGAATTTATTTTTCTTTGATGTTAATTGATATTTGCCCCCCAAAAATGTAGTTTGCCTATTATCTAGGTTTCAAACTTGTAAAAACTCCTGAAATGCATTGTCGGGGCTCACTCTTTAAGATACAAGGGAATAAAGTGTTTTTAAGTTTGTAACATTAAAAATCATCTGATTCATTTTTTGATAGATGTAACTGTATTGAATTGTTTAGTTAAGAAAAACCTGACAAAATATAAGTGAATGGATTTATGCTTTTCTTCTGTCCTCACTTCTTAGTTATAATCCAGTGACTTAGGAACAGCTAATAACTAAATTTTAATTATTTTCTATTTTTCTTTGTCCGTATTTGATTACCTAAGGATAAAGTTATTTTACAAACATGTATCCTGGCTGAAAAGACATCTGAAAGCCAAACCAAGCAAATTAACATTCCACTTGTGCAACTGCAAAATACGGCTCGAGAACCAGAAATGAATATGGAATGTGATAGACAGGGTGATAGATCTGTACATTCAGAACATCCTCGTGTGCACAAGAAGTATGAGGAGATACAGATGAAACAAGGCAAATTAGATTGGAAAAATAATGTGAAACGCATGAGCAGAGAGTTAAAGCAGAAGATTGGTAAAACTTGTGAAAAGTACCAAATTATTACTCATCCTAAGTTAGAAGCACTACGTGGTAATTCTAAAGAAGCAGACTTAAAGGAAATACCTCCTAATGTGACAAAAGTTACACTTGATTGTGAGGAAAAAGATGAATTGGGAGTGTCTGTCTCTGTAGTACCTCAGGCCTTTCCTGAACAAAAAGAGCCTAGTCTCGAAAATGCTATTCTCTCTCATTCATACTCTGGGTCCCCAGACTATGCTTGCCAGTCATCTTCTAAGCTTTCTTCCCATGAAAATGATAACAAACCAGGTGAGCATGTTTTTAACAAAAATGAGAGTCTTGATAGCGATCCAGAAAATAAAAAAGTAAGGAACCCACTAGTTACATTTGAAGTGAAAGAAGACCAAGAGTTTGACATGCAGATGGCCAAAAGTTTGAACCAAAATACCACCAATAGTAAATTAGACACTGGATATATCCCTCCGTATAGTGACCCAGAAAGCCTTTTTGATTTGCGGCTTGCCCACTCCAATGTGGCGAAACAAATGATTCAGAAGAAAAGGCATGATACTTCTGCTATTACAAACACTTAAAAGAAAACAAAACCAATACAAGACTCTTTCCAGAAGCCATTAGATGCAGATAATGACAGTACTAATAACTATAAAAGTACGGAACCTGCATTAGAAAATGTGAGTTCTTCACCACGTCCTTTCAGAACATCAAAAGTATATCAAAAAGAAGAATTACAGCAAGATATGCAAAATCTGCAAAGGTTTAAGAATGAGAAAGGCATGTTACAAGTAGAACTCCTGGCTTTGGAAAAAGAGAAAGTTGAACTTCAAAAAGAGGTAGAGAGATTCACTTTGCTGCTGCTCTTTTGATTTTTTTGTCTTTGTCAATTATCTGAGCCATTTTGATTTTCCACTTAAGAAAAAAGCTCATGTATAAAATGGGGTCATCTGAATATATAATTGTGTTCAGAAATAATATTATTTCTGCTATCTAAATGATAGGAATGCAGGAAAACATAAGATTTGTGTTCCTTAAGTTTCTTTTCAGTTTCCCAAGTGGCGTGTGAACTGGGAAGCTCTTTTCGCTATGCACCCTGTGACCTCATGAACCAGAGTAACCGTAGAGAAAATTGCTTTAAAAATGCGATTATCTTGGGGTGCCTGGGGGGCACGGTCAGTTGAGAGTCCTAGTCTTGTTTTTGGCTTGGGTTGTGATGTCAGGGTTGTGAAGAGGAGCCCCACGTCAGGCTCTGTGCTCAGCATGGAGTCTGCTTGAGTTTCTCTCTCCCGCTGTGCCTCTCTCATGCTATCAGTCTTGTTCTCTAAAATACATAGATCTTTAAAAAATATATCATAATATCTAGGATTTTTATCTATTGGCTTAAATATAAGTTGCACTTCTATAAACAATAAAATGGAGAAGAAGTTAGGATGCCTGGGTGGGTGGCTCACCTGTTGAGTGTCTGCCTTTGGCTCAGGGTATGATCCCGGGATCTGGGATTGAGTCCCACATCAGGTTCCCTGCATGGAGACTGCTTCCCCCTCTGCCTGTGTCTCTGCTTCTCTGTGTGTGTCCCTGATGAATAAATAAATAAAATCTTTAAAATAAATGAATACATACCATGGAAAAGAAGCAATAACTAAGGGAAGGGATATAAACAAATATTTCATCTAAATCAATCTATTTATTGCTTTTGTTTATTGCTTCAGTATGTGTAGTCTTCTCTGCTTTCCTCAAACTCTTGGAACTTCAAATTCCAACACGACCACTTTTTGAGATATTTTTAAGAACAAATATTTGCATTATCACCAGTTTTTTTCTCCCATGTTTTTAAAAACAGACTCCTTTTTTTCTTTTAGGATTTATTTATTTACTTACTTACTTATTTATTTACTTATTTATTTGAGTGTGTGAGCAGGGTGAAGGGGGTAGAGGGAGAGAGAAAGGGAGAGAAGCAAACTCCCCAGTGAGCGTGGAGCCTGAAGCGGAGCTCAATCCCATGACCAGGAGATCATGACCTGAACTGCAATCAAGAGCTGGAGGCCCAACTAACTGTGCCACTCAGGCATCTCCTCTACATTAAAAAAAAAAAAAAATTTTTTTTTTTTTTTTTTAGATTTTATTTGACACTGAGAGAGAGAACACAAACGGGAGCAGGTGTAGGAGGGAAAGGGAGAAGCACGCTCCTGGCGGAGCAGGAAGCCTGATGCACGGGTCTTGATCCCAGATCCCGGGGATCATGACCTGAGCCAAAGGCAGATGTTTAACTGACTGAGCCACCCAGGTGACCACGTGTGTGTGTGTGTGTATACACATATATGTGTTTGTTTAATCATCATTCTCAGGTGTTTTTATTGAATCAAACCTTTACATTTTGTTTAATAAAGTATGATATATTTTGACACATACGACTTTTATCATGTAGGTAGCATAGATTTTCAGCAAACCTTCAGTATTTGACTCTAAGGGAGAAAACTGATGTTTGAGGTGAAAAATAAACAAAATCTAGAGATATCCTCCTTTAAAATAAAAATTAGCTAAGCGCCTCATCCCCAATTAAGGTATTAAATTACTGTGCCAAAGTCACACTTTTAGCATAGCTGATTAATAAACTTGTTGGGTCATTTATTTGATTCAGCATCAAGGAATTGTATCATCTCTTTGATGCTAGGTAATGCCACTTTAGGAACTTTGGACAAATCATGTAACCTTTTTTGGTTTTATTCCCATTATCAATAGAAAATGGGATTAAAGTTGATAATTACTTTTATACCCTCTAGCTATAAAATTTTATGGTTATGGAATATGAAATTTGGGGAGCATTACTCATTTCCCAAAATTCTACACTAATATCAGTTTTGCTCCTTTTATGTTGTGGTGAACTTTGGTTCACATATTTTAATGAACACTGTGACTTTTTTGATAGCCCTGGGATCCAAATGAAAAAAGAATTATAAAAGGCAGTTGGGGAAAGAATAGCTCAGTGCAGAAATGGAAAGCTTCGTCTTTGTTCCTGGAGCATCACAATGTCACATCCTTTGAATCTGTTGGTGTAAGCAAAATCCAGATGGTAAAGACGGAAGAGGACAGATTTTTGTGTCTTTTTATTTCTTTATATCTGCTGGTCAGATGGGGAGAAGTTGGGAATGTTAGGTGGCAAAGTGTAGATATGAACACAAAATTAAGAAAGTCCTTTTTGGAATTCTGGAAAATTATGTTGTTCTATTCCAACAGAAATGAAGCAGAATTTCCAAAAATTGCAATTACATGTAATGATAAAGTTAAGTGCAAGATAGTTTTATTGATTAAAATTACATTAAAGAGTCAAATGATACAATTAATGAAAAAAGTTCTTTTTAATGAATGAAGTTGTAACTATCAAATTTCCATTCAAGACTGGAAAAGAAAGGAAGCAGCACACGAGTAATAAAATGGAAGGAGCAGAAAACATATATGATGCTGCTGCTGCTGTTGCTGCTCCTGTTCTTGGTACTGCTCTTGCTGTTGCTGCTGCTGCTGCTGCTGCTCCTGCTGCTGGACTAATTCAACAAAGAAAGACTGGAGAAACTGATAACCACCTGTTTCCTACTACGCAGAATGAAGATTCTGATAGGTAAGCCTATGGCAATATTTAAACAGTAGATAATTATTATTTTTCTATAAAACAAATTCTGTTTGGAGCTAATGTTCATGTTTAACACATTTTATATTTTTAGTAGAGATATTCCACCCAGGGTGCTAAACAGAAAAAGGCAAAGACCGGTAAGGTATCAAATTGTTTTGCAGGCATAGTGATAAATATTTAACTAAAAAAAAAAATAACCTAGGTTAGCAAATGTAAGGAAAAAGTCATTCTCATACACTGTTGTTAGGTGAAAATTGTCAGATCCGTTGCACCTGAGTGGCTAAGTGGTTGAACGTCTGCCTTTGGCTCAGGTTGTGATCTCGGGGTCGTGGGATCGAGTCCTGCATCAGGCTTCCCATGAGGAGCCTGCTTCTCCATCTGCCCATGTCTCTGCCTCACTCTGTGTCTCTCCTGAATAAATAAATAAAAATATTTAAAAGAGAGAGAGAGGAAGAAAATTGACAAATCCTTTCTGAAGAGTGATGTAGCAGTGCATTTCAAATTTCACATATGCTGTCCCTATATCCCAACGGCTTCATTGCCAGGAGTAGATCCTATAGGAAAACATGACTTGTGTCAACACTTAGACACACATATTCTAAGAACATTTATTATATATTATTATATTTATAAAATATGACATATATTAAGAATACTTACATAAACATGTTACATATATATGTTAAGATTATCTATCAAAAACTTGGAGGGAGTCTAACTCTCCATCCATAAGGAAGTAAGTTTTCACACCTATAAAATAATGCAGCATGTAACTATCTGAGAAAATGAATTTAGGTCTGCAGGGTTTTGATTGTTTAACAAATTTAAAATTTCTAATTTTTATTTTTATTTATTCATGAGAGACAGAGAGAGAGAGAGAGAGAGAGAGGCAGGCAGAGACACAGGCAGAGGGAGAAGCAGGCTCCATGCAGGGAGCCTGATGTGGGACTTGATCCCGGGACTCCAGGATCACACCCTGGGCTGGAGGCAGGCGCTAAACTGCCGAGCCACCCAGGGATCCCCCAAAGTATATTTAAAGTGTTTGGTTTGATGTCTTACAATAACTTTAGAATACTTTTAATATCTGCTGAGTTGCAAAAGTTACCTGCTACACTGGCACTCTACCTTATTACCAACAAAACTGCTAATTATTAGGTTTTTGGTTTTGGTTCCCAATGCACGAGTGCTCAAATGTTGGACTCTCAAATTGATCTGAATATTATTACGAAGAGATTTCACATGGCAACTTGTCCCATATTCTGTATAAACATTTGATCCCTATGCTATAAACCAAGAGGTGGTTAATGCAGTGAATCTTCTTTTTCAGGCACTTTGCATACAGGCTATTATTTTTCCTTTAAAAATGTTTTTAAGATTATTTATTTGAGAGAGAGAGTGTGTGAGTGCAGGGAGCGGCAGAGGCAGAGGGAGAAGCGGGGAGCCTGAAGTGGGGCTGATCCCGGGACTCCAGGGTCATGACCTGAGCCGAAGGCAGACGCTTTACCGACTGAGCCAACCAGGCGCCCCTTATTCTTCCATTTTAAAGAGCATATATTTCAACATGCACCACATCAAATTTTTCAATAGTGACTTCATATTATATAATCTTCGAAAATTCACTTTCCATTAATTCTAAACACAGTGGATCTATTAAAACATAAGTCAGATTATGTCCTCCTCTGCTCAAAACCTAATGGCCTCCCATTCACTCAAGTTCTTTCTAATAGCTACAAGGCCTTATGTGACTTGTTCATCTCGGGTCCCTCCCTATCCTTTCCTCCCTCTGTCTCTCTGATTTGAACTACTTTCTATCCCTTTCCTTCTGTTCAGCCACACTTGAATTTCTCACTATTCTTATCCCCCACCCTCATTATAAACACTTCAGGCATACCTCTGTACTTGCTATAAACTCTCTGTGGAGTGCTTTTCTCTCAGGTATCCTCATGGCTTACTCCTTGCTCCCTCTTTTTCTCCCTGGTTTTTGCTTCAAGGTCACTTTCTCAGCAAGGCCCTTCTTGGTTTATCCTGACTAGTATTTCGACCACCCCTTCTGCTACAACACATTGAAATTTGATTTCTCTGCTTTAGTTTTTCTCCTCTCATACTGTGTAGTTTGCCTAGGTAGTTTATTGTTACTATGTTTACTATCCTCGTGAGTAGGGTTTTTTCTGTTCATGGCCGTGTCCTCAGTGCTTAGAGAACATTCTAGCATATATAGTGCTATTCAATAAATGTTTGTTGAGTGAATGGAGTTTAACTAAACCGTGTGTATTGTTTTTAACATAATACCAATTCTCACTTAAACAGAAAGAACGGCTGGCATGGGTCCATTCTGACAATTTAACCTGTCCATTATCTGCATTTTGTGGATTACTTGGGCCTAATCTTGTGGTTACTTGCTACTTATTCTTTTACTGGTATTTATGTTAGTTTTAATTATAGTAGAATGGAACAAAGGAAGAGCAAACTTCATTTATGTATCATTAAGGAAAATGAAATGTGGTGGTAAATTATTATAGGACTTTAAACATTTTTGCCAGAGGATATGAGCCCTCAATATCTGAAATATAAAGGTGAAGTCGGAATTTACTGCTGACTAATAAGAGGGAGCTATGCTGGCCACTTACAGTCTTTTCTGACAGAGTAGTCTTCACTTTCTATATACAGTTTCAGGAAAAGTGGAGTTTAAGACTTGGGAGACTTTCAGAGAATTAAGTGGTTTGTCATCATCTGAAGCACCATGGTAATTTGGGTAAGACTGTTATTGATTGGTTGGCACTCAAGGCATGCGTATTGGAGTGATTTTGTCCCACATTGGCTATACTTCATGAGGGAGAAGCTGACATTGGTTGGCTAGTGAGTGAGGACAGATGGCATTGATCATTACAAACATTTAAAACTGGTTCTGATAGGTTCTCTTTACCATGGCTGCATGTTAGCATTCCCCCGCCAGCATAACTTTGAGGTGTCTTTAACCAGTTGTTTTCTATTTAAAAGTTGCTTCTATTAACTGTTTTCAAAATGAAAGCTATTTTGTATCCATAATTACAGATTTACTTCTGAAATTTGGGTCGAGAAGAATTGTTTAATAATTGCTTTCAGGAAGATCCATCTTTTTTGGATGTTTAGTTTAACTAGAAGAGTTATCTGTATGGCAGTTTTATTTTTTTTTTATTTTTATTTTTTTTAAATTTTTATTTATTTATGATAGTCACAGAGAGAGAGAGAGAGGCAGAGACAAAGGCAGAGGGAGAAGCAGGCTCCATGCACCGGGAGCCCGATGTGGGATTCGATCCCGGGTCTCCAGGATCGCGCCCTGGGCCAAAGGCAGGCGCCAAACCGCTGCGCCACCCAGGGATCCCTGTATGGCAGTTTTAAAACAGTAATTGCTGGTTTTGTTTTTTTTTTTCAGTATTGATAATCTCCTATGGGAAAATTCAGTCTTTTTGTAAATTTACATAGCTATATGCTCATAATATTTTCTTGCATGCATTTAGTCCATGAAAAAAAAATATAATTTTCTGTTGGTAAATCAGCTTTTTGTATTAGGATTAGATACTAGGCTAAAAGTATGCACAAGTTACCAAAACATTTTCTTTTTCTTTGTCCCTTTAAAATTATTTTTAAAAATGTATTTATTTGACAGAGAGAGAGAGAGAGAGAGAGAAAGAAAGAAAGAAAGAAAGAAAGAGAAAGAAACAAAGAGCGAGCAAGTGGGGAGAGAGAGAAAGAGATGGAGAGAGGATCTCAAGCAGACCTGGGGGTGATTCCACGACCTTGAGATCATGACCTGAGCCAAAACCAAGTCAGACACTTAAACTGACTAAGCCCTTCCAGCTATTCGTTAAACTTCTCATTTTGTTTATGTAGTGTATTCCTCATTTTATTGAATTAACTGTTTTTTAAAGATTTTATTCATTTATTTTAGCGAGAGAAAGTGTGTGAGCTAGGGGGGAATAGCAGAGGGAGAGGGACACTGTGCTGAGTGTAAGCCTGATGCAGGGCTCAATCTCATGACCCTGAGATGAAATCAAGCATCAGACACTTAATTGCCTGACCCACCCAGGCACCCCTGAATTGGCTTTTTGTGTTTTCTGGTAGCTCCTTGAATTTCCTTAAGAATGAGATTTTGAAATCTTTCTTGGATAAATTACAGATCTCCACGTGTCTGAGATTGATTACAGGAAGATTATTGTAATCCTTTGTTGGTGTCATATTTCCTTGATTTTGTCATATCCTTTTGCATTGCTGTCTTTGCCTTTGAAGTAGCAGTCACCTCCTCTAGTCTTTAATGACTACTGCTCGCATGTGTCCAAACCTGATTGTTTTGCTCTGGTGATGTGCTAGAACTTCTCTGCAGGAAAGCTGGTTTTCCACGAAGACTCTCTACCCCCATGGGTGATTATCTAAGTGTTTTCCAGGGGCTCCCAGATGGTGGCTGTGAGGGTGAGGGTGGCGCCAACTTATGGGCTTTTGCCGGATCCATAGCTGGGAGTGTAGTGCGTATGCCTGTTACCCGATGCATGGGCAGATGAGACTTTTCCCCCGTGCCTTGGTGAAGGGCACTTGATTCCACAGGTCCTACACAGGCAGTTTTGTCCCCACAAATGACATTGTATCATAATTGTATATGTGTATTTCCTTGCATATGGTTGCACTTCATACTGTTCTATGAATTAATAAATGAATTCAGATGGGTAACAGATGTTTACAAAAGAATATTTTTATTCCTTACCAGTAAAATTATTAGAAAATATTGGCTTTCTAATGGATATTTTAATTGGATTTTTGTTTTAAGTAATGATCCTGGTTTGTCTATCATGGAAATAAAGAAAGATAAAAATGTAAAGTGGGCATCAAAAGCATCTGTGATTACACCAGGCTTTGAGGAGGCCGATTCCCTAACTGGTAGTCTACTACGAGTGAGTAATGACAACAGTCTAAGTGAAATGGATCAGGATGAAAGAAGGTAAAATCCCATAAATTCTTTATTTCCCTCTGAAGGAATGTTAACTATGATTATTATATAGGTAAAACACTGTAATATAGTGTCGTACAGGCTGAGGGAAGAAATACTCAAGTATATCAAAAACACCACTTGATAGGTTAGGATGAGGAGGAGTGACTTTTTTTTTTAAGATTTCATGTATTTATTTGTGAGAGACAGAGAGAGAGGCAGAGACATAGGCAGAGGGAGAAGGAGGTTTCCTGTGGGGAGCCCAAAGCAGAACTCGATCCCAGGACCCCCAGATCAGGATATGAGTTTTGTGGTAAGAGGTTGTTTATTTAGAATCAGTTCCATCGTGCAGTATTCTCATATAGTTGAATATTCAGATACTATCCTTCATCGATTGAAAAAATATATATATATATAAAATAGTAAATATACAGACACATAGGCGATTCTGAATAGAACTAATCATTTCTTGATAGGTTTTAAGGTATTCAGTACCTTTGACAGTATCATGAATAGCTATGATTTTGTGAGGGGCTTTGGAGTATCTGATTATATTAAGTTAGTATTTGTTTACGTTCTGGGGAAAGGGGAATGGTTTTGTTTATTTACAATATGTTTATTTACAATTGAAAAACTATTCATCTATCATAGATTATTACTTTTGGATTATAAAGTTCTAAATTACAAGAGCCACGGTTACTGTACCGGCAGCGTCATTGACACATATTGTGTGCTTCATGAGTAATTGTTGAATCCATGAATAAACATTTGAATGAGTAAAGGAATGCCCATTAATGAACTTCTTTAGACGAATTAAATCTTTAGTTTATTGAAAGTAGATTTTTAATACTGCCTAGGTATGAAGTGTTTTAATTAAAAAATGTGTGTGGGATGCCGGGGTCGCACAGCAGTTGAGTGTCTTGCCTTGGGCTCAGGGCGTGATCCTGGGGTCCGACACCAGGCTCCTTGTGGGGGAGCCTGTTTCTCCCTCTGTATGTCTCTGCCTGTCTCTCTCTGTGTGTCTCTCTAGTGAAGGAATAAATAAATAAAATCTTTTAAAAAAATAAAAAATTAAAAATGTATGTAAGATTCAGAAATTATTTCTAGAATAATTATAGGTAGAAATGGAATAATACTATAGATTCAATTGGTATCACATTACTTAGAAATACTTAACTTACTTTTACCACATATTTTAAAACACATGTTTGGAAGGGACATTTCCTGGACTTGAGTTCTGGGTGGTCTGCTCCTACCAGGTGTATGGGCTTGGGGAGGTTCCTTAGAATTTCTGTGCCTCATTTGCTTCCTGTGAAAAGATACCCAGTATAATTGCCTACTTCATACGGTTTGTGTAAGGCCTAAAAACCCTTTAGGATATGTAAACTGTCCCAAATAATGCATAGTAGTTGCACAGTAAAACTTCAAAACACTAATATCACGATTATTTAAAAAGGGCTTATGTCATTAAAAAAACTTAGTTTGCACTTTCCAAATTGATTTAGTGAAAACTTGTTTTTATTGAAAATGACAACAAAAAATGTGGTATAGGGATCCCTGGGTGGCGCAGCGGTTTGGCGCCTGCCTTTGGCCCAGGGCGTGATCCTGGATACCTGGGATCGAATCCCACGTCGGGCTCCCGGTGCATGGAGCCTGCTTCTCCCTCTGCCTGTGTCTCTGCCTCTCTCTCTCTCTCTCTGTGTGACTATCATAAATAAAAATTTTTTAAAAATGTGGTATATTTACCCCTATCAAATAATGTAACATTATGATTTTCCTTTACTTTTGCAATTTTGATGTAAATTTAATACTTTGTTAATATTGCTATTAATATTGCTTAGATATGCTTTAAATATTCTTTGTATTTTAAGTATTTAATATTTTCCTGAAAAGAATCCTTCCTCTTTTTTAGACCTGCAAAGAAAACATCTAAGGAAAAGAACAAGGTAGACAAACAAAATATATAATTCTATTTCATTTATGATATATTTTTATTATATTATAATTCTATTTCATTCATGATATATTTTTATTATATTATTTTGATATTTCATATTTATCAGAAACATTATTCCATGGTAAAAAAAGTTACTTTATGAAACGCATAGTGAAAAAATGAAAATTTTCCTTTGTTGTATATACATCTGCTGTGAAAAAATTATTCAGAAACACCAATTATTGATAAAGGTCTTTTTGATAAAAATCAGTTCTTTTAAAAAGTACCTATGTTTTTGCTTTTATAAAGAGATGGATATTTATCATCTTTCTACACTTAGTATATTTTATAAATATTTGGATGACATTTTGAAATAGTATTATTTATTTGTAGGTCAAAAAGCAAGTGAATTCTGCGGAGCATCTTGATGACGAGCATCTTGATGACTTAACTCAGTCATCTGAAGCAGCTTCAGAGGATTGCAAGTTGCAATACTCTGATTATAAGAGTTCCCTGTTGCTCATTGAACTTGGCATGGATTGTAAAGGTAGGGCCGTCGTATAAATATAAAGCCTTTTTCTATATATATGGTTGTAGTAATATGTGCACATCTCGTCTAGCGCTGCGCCAAACAACACTGAGGTGTTATAGAGCTACTCATCTCAGAAATATGTTTTATATTAAAATAGAGAACTATTGAATACTCTCAGCCAAAGAACTATAATTTCCATTGTGGTTGTCCACGTGGGAATGGCACACTTGATGTGTTTGTGAACTCTGCTTCTCTTCTGTGTCTTCACCCAAGGTCAGGTTACCATTATTTTTCTCCTAGATTACTGAGCTAACCTCAGGACTGTTTTCCCTGCCATTCCACCTCTCAGGATCTTGGTGTACACTGCAACCATAATTGCTATACATTTTTAAAAGTTTACATTTCATCACGTTACCCCCTTGCTTAAAGCTTAGCTATTAGTACTTAATGCTATGAGGTGAAAGACCAAGGGCCACTAGCTTCATTCATCTTGTATGGTTTCATATCCATCTTTCCATCCATGTCTCAGCCACTGTCTTAGATGGTTTTTCATATAATAGAGGCTTTCTTTCTCCAACAGCCCTAGTTAGGTAAACTGCACGTGTATGAAGTATATAATTTGATAGTTTTGTCATATATATACACATGTGAAACCATAACTGTAATTTAGACAGTTAACATATCCATCACTCTTAAGTCTCCTGTCTCTTCATATTGCCTTATTATGAAACTGCCAAATTGTTTTCTAAAGTCATTGTACTATTTTCTAAACCCACCAGCAGTGTGTGAGGGTTTCTAACTCCTCCATCTATATTTATCAGTACTTAGTATGATCAGTTTTTTAATCGTAGCCATGGATGGGTATGGTGTATATATGTATACACACACACACACATAAATACATATATATGTGTATAAATATATACATTTATGGTTGTAATATACATTTCCCTAATAACTGATAATGTTGAGCTTATTTAACATCTGTATATCTTCATTGAGCTGTCAAAATTTTTGTCATTTAAAAAGTTAGGTTTATTTCTTATTTGTCGAGTGTTGATAAATCTTTGTTTTTGTTTTTGATATCTTATTATTTTTTAAATTGGAGTTCAATTTGCCAACAGATAGCATAACACCCAGTGCTCATCCCATCAAGTGCCCCCCCTCAGTGCCCATCACCCAGTCACCCCAACCCCTCGCCCACCTCCCTTTCCACCATGCCGTGTTTGTTTCCGAGAATTAGGAGTCTCTCATGTTCTGTCACCGTCCCTGATATTTTCACTCATTTTCTCTCCTTTCCACTTGATTCCCTTTCACTATTTTTTATATTCCCCAAATGAATAAGACCATATAATGTTTGTCCTTCTCCGATTGACTTACTTCACTCAGCATAATACCCTGCAGTTCCATCCATGTCGAAGTAAATGGTAGGTATTTGTCGTTTCTAGTGGCTGAGTAATAATCCATCATATACATAGATCACATCTTCTTTATCCTTTCATCTTTCGAAGGACACCAAGGCTCTTTCCACAGTTTGGCTACTATACATTGCTGCTATAAACATTGGGGTACAGGTGTCCCGGCGTTTCACTGCATCTGGATCTTTGGGTAAATCCCCAGCAGTGCAACTGCTGGGTCATAGGGTAGATCTATTTTTAAGTCTTAGAGGAATCTTCACACAGTTCTCCAGAGTGGCTGCACCAGTTCACATTCCCACCAACAGTGTAAGAGGGTTCCCTTTTCTCCGCATCCTCTCCAACATTTGTTGTTTCCAGCCTTGTTAATTTTCCCCATTCTTACTGGTGTGAGGTGGTATCTCATTGTGGTTGTTGTTTCTTTTTCCCTGATGGCCCCTGATTCGGAGCATTTCCTCATGTGCTTGTTGGCCGTGTCTATGTCTTCCTCTGTGAAAATTCTGTTCATGTCTTTTGCCCATTTCATGATTGGATTGTTTGTTTCTTTGCTGTTGAATTTACTAAGTTCTTTATAGATCTTGGATACTAGCCCTTTATCTGATAGGTCATTTGCCAATATCTTCTCCATTCTGGAGGCTGTCTTTTAGTTTTGTTGACTGTTTATTTTGCTGTTCATTTTTGCTTTGGTTTCTCTTGCCTTCATGGATGTATCTTGCAAGAAGTTGCTGTGGCCAAGTTCAAAAAGGGTGTTGCCTGTGTTCTCCTCTAGGATTCTGATGGATTCCTGTCTCACATTTAGATCTTTCATCCATTTTGAGTTTTTCTTTGTGTATAGTTTAAGAGAATGGTCTAGTTTCATTGTTATGCACGTGACTGTCCAGTTTTCCCAGCACCATTTATTGAAGAGACTGTCTTTTTTCCAGTGGATAGTCTTTCCTGCTTTTTCGAATATAACTTGACCATAGAGTCGAGGGCCCATTTCTGGATTCTCTATTCTTTTTTTTTTTTTTTGGATTCTCTATTCTTTTTCATTTTCCTAGGTGTCTGTTTTTGTGCCAGTACCACACACTCTTGATGATCACAGCTTTGTGGTACACCCTGAAATCTGGCACTTTGATGCCCCCAGCTCTGGTTTTCTTTTTTAATATTCCCCTGGCTATTCGGTGTCTTTTCTGATTCCATACAACTCTTCCGATGATTTGTTCCAACTCTCTGAAGAAAGTCCATGGTATTTTGATAGGGATTGCATTAAATGTATAAATTTCCCTGGGTACCATTGACATTTTCCCAATATTCATTCTTCCAATCCATGAGCATGGCATATTTTTCCATCTCTTTGTGTCTTCCTCAATTTCCTTCAGAAGTGTTCTATACTTTTGAGGGTAGAGATCCTTTACCTCTTTGGTTAGGTTTATTCCTAGGCATCTCATGGTTTTGGGTGCAGTTGTCAATTGGATTGACCCCTTAATTTCTTTCTTCAGTCTCATTGTTAGTGTATAGAAATGCCCCTGATTTCTGGACATTGATTTGGTATCCTGCCACACTGCTGAATTGCTGTATGAGTTCTAGCAGTCTTGGGGTGGAGTCTTTTGGGTTTTCTATGTACAGTATCATGTCAACCACAAAGAGGGAGCATTTGACTTCTTTGCCAGTGTGAATGCATTTTATTTCTTTTTGTTTTCTGATTGCTGAGGCTAGGACTTCTAGTACTCTGTTGAATAGCAGTGGTGAGAGTGGACATCCGTGTCTTGTTCCTGATCTTAGGGGTAAGGCTCCCAGTGCTTCCCCATTGAGAATAATATTTGCTGTGGGCTTTTCATAGATGGCTTTTAAGATGCTGAGGAATGTTCCCTCTATCCCTACACCCTGAAGAGGTTTGATCAGGAATGGATGCTGTAGTTTGTCAAATGCGTTCTCTGCCTCTATTGAGAGGGTCGTATGGTTCTTGTTTTTTCTCTTCTTGATATGATCAATCACATTGATTGCTTTACGAGTGGTGAACCAGCCTTGCATCCCGGGGATAAATCCTACTGGGTTATGGTGAATAATCTTCCTAATGTATTTTTGGATCCTATTGGCTACTATCTTGTTGAGCATTTTTGCATCTGTGTTCATCAGGGTTATTCTCTCTACCTCTCCTTTTTGGTGGGGTCTTGGGTTTTGGAATTAAGGGGATGCTGGCCTCATAGAATGAGTTTGGAAGTACTCCATCTCTTTCTATCTTTTGGAGCAGCTTTAGTAGACTAGGTATTGTTTCTTCTACAAATGTTTGATAGAATTCCCCTGGGAAGCTATCTGGCCCTGGACTTTTGTGTCTTGGGAGGTTTTTGATGATATCTTCAATTTCCTCCCTGGTGTTTGGCCTTTTTGGACTTTCTATTTCTTCTTGTTCCAGTTTTGCTAGTTTGTGGTTTTCCAGAAATGAGTCCCATTTCTTCTAGATTGCCTAATTTATTCGTGTATAGCTGCTCATACTAAGTGTTTAAAGTCGTTTGTATTTCCGTGGTATTGGTGGTGATCTCTCCATTTTCATTTGTGACTAATTTGAGTCTTTTCTCTCTTGTTTTTAATAAGGCTGGCTAATGGGGATCCCTTGGTGGTGCAGCGGTTTAGCGCCTGCCTTTGGTCCAGGTCGCGATCCTGGAGACCCGGGATCGAATCCCAAGTCGGGCTCCTGGTGCATGGAGCCTGCTTCTCCCTCTGCCTATGTCTCTGCCTGTGTGTGTGTGTGTGTGTGTGTGTGTGTGTGTGTGTGACTATCATAAATAAATAAAAATTTTAAAAAATAAGGCTGGCTAATGGTTCGTGTATCTTATTCTTTCAAAGAACCAACTCCTGGTTTTGTTGATCTGTTTCACAGTTCTTCGACTCTCTATTTCATTGAGTTCTGCTCAAATCTATTAATTGTCTTTTTCTGCCGGGTGTAGGTTTTATTTGCTGTTCTTTCTCCAGCAACTTTAGATACAAGATTAGCTTTTACATATGGGTTCTTTCCAGTTTTTTGAGGGATGCTTATATTGCGATATATTTCCCCCTCAGGAGTGCTATTGCTGTATCCCAAGATTTTGAACAGTCGTATCTTCATTCTCATTAGTTTCCATGACTCTTTTTAATTCTTCCTGAATTTTCTGGTTGACCCTTTCATCTTTTACCAGGATGGTAGTTAACCTCCACATGTTTCCATTTCTTCTAATATTCTTCTTGTGATTTAGTCCTGTTTCAAAGCATTATGGTCTGAAAATATGCTGGGGACAATCTCAGATTTTTGTTATCAGTTGAGACCTGATTTGTGACCCAGTATGTGGTCTATTTTGGATAAAGTTCCTTGTGCACTTGAGAAGAACGTGTATTCAGTTGCATTTGTCTGTAAAGTTCTGTAAATATCTGTGAAATCCATCTGGTGCAGTGCATCATTGAAACCTCTTGTTTCTTTGGAGATATTGGGCTTAGAAGATGTGTCATTTACAGAAAGCGACATGTTAAAATCTCCCCGTTTTAGTGTACTATTAGCTAAGTATGTCTTAATTTTGGTTATTAATTGACTGTTATACTTGGCAGCTCCCGCATTCGGGGCATAAATACTCATGATTGTTAGGTCCTCTTGTTTGAGAGATCCTTTAAGTATGATATAGTGTCCCTCTTCATCTCTCACTACAGTCTTTGGGATAAACTTTAATTTAGATGATATAAGGATAGGTATCCCTGGTTTCTTTTGAGGACCATTTGAATGGTAAAGGGTTCTCCAACCTTTTATTTTCAGGCTGTAGGTGTTCTTAGGTCTAAAATGAGTCTCTTATAGACAGCAAATAGATGGGTCTTGCTCTTTTTATCCAGTCTGAAACCCTGCGCCTTTTGATGGGGTCATTAAGCCCATTCATGTTCAGAGTTACTCTTGAAAGTTATGAATTTAGTGCCATCATGATACCTATTCAGTCCCTGTTTTTGTGGATTGTTTCCTTGGACTTCCTCTTTCTTTTACAGAGTCCCCCTTTATATTTCTTTCAGAACTGGTTTGGTGGTCACATATTCTTTCAGTTCCTGCCTGTCTTGGAAGTTCTTTCTCTCTCCTTTTATCGTGAATGAGAGCCTTGCTGGATAAAGTATTCTTGGCTGCAGGTTCTTCTCATTTAGGACCCTGACTATATCCTGCCAGCCCTTTCTGGCCTGCTAGGTCTCTGTGGAGAGGTCTGCTGTTATCCTAATACTTCTCTCCATAAAGGTTAGGAATCTCTTGTCTCTTGCTGCTTTAAGGATCTTTTCTTTATCTTTGGAATTTGCAAGTTTCACTGTTAACTATCGAGGTGTTGAGTGGTTTTTATTGATTTCAGGGGGCGATCTCTCTATCTCCTGGATCTGGTTGCCTGTTTCCCTTCCCACGTTAGAGAGGTTCCCAGCTATGATTTGTTCAAATATGCTTTCTGGTCCTCTGTCTCTTTCGGCGGCCTCTGGAACCCCTATTAACCCTAAATTAAACTAGATTTTTCCTTCTGAGTCTGTCATTTGTTTCCCTTAACCTTTCCTCATGACCCTTTAATTGTTTTTCTCGTTTTTTCCTCAGCTTCCTTCCTTGCCATCAACTTGTCTTCTATGTCACTCACTGGTTCTTCTACCTCTTTAACCCTCATTGTTAGGACCTCCATTTTGGATTGCATCTTATTTAATTGATTTTTAATTTCTGCCTGATGAGATCTAAATTCTGCAGTCATAAAGTCTCTTGAGTCCTTTATGCTTTTTTCTAGAGCCACCAGTAGCTTTATAATTGTGTTTCTGAATTCGCTTTCTGACATTGAATTGTAATCCAGATTTTGTAACTCTGTGGGAGAGAGGACTGTTTCTGATTCTTTCTTTTGAGGTGAGTTTTTCCTTCTAGTCATTTTGTTCAATGCAGAGTGGCCAAAAAGAAGTTGTACTGGAAAAAGGAGAAAAAGAGAGGAAAGGGGGGCAAGGGGGAGGACAAACAGAAAACAAAAAGCAAGAGGAGGTATCCTCTGATTCTATATACTGTAAATCCCTTGACTTCCCCTGGGACTTTCCAGTGCTGCTTGGTCAATGCTTTTTCCCCTGTCCTTCCAGCTAGTTTTCTGGGGGAGGGGCCCACTGTGGTGATTCTCAGGTGTGTGCACCTGGGGGAGCTGCCCAGCCCCTTGCCAGGTGCAGGGCTCAGTGCAAGCTGTTTATCCTGTGAAGCTCCTGTTCAGTCCCAGGTACAAGGTGACAGCAGGAGGAACAACAAGAGTGGTGGCAGCCAGCTCTCCATCTCTTGAGTCAGCTCCCGCAGTAACTACCACAGCTCCCAGTCCGCAGGGGCCTGGGTGGTCCGGGGGCAGGGGGCATAGATCTGCACAGCTCGGGGCCGCGTGGCAGCAGGAGCGTCCTTGCTGCCCTGTGTCCTCCCGGCCTCTACCTGTCCCGGGGGGAGTGCCGGATCCTGGGCTGTGTCCCCGGTGCCCTGGGCTCTGGGGCCTGCACCGCTGGAATCACATTCACGGGGCCTCACAGTGGCCGCCACCTGAGCTGCTCCCGGGGCCCCACTGGGTGCGGCGTCCAGCCCTTTAGGGAGCTTAGCCCGTAGTGTGTGGAGGGATCTCCCCCAGAGTGCAGTTGCTCTTTTAGTGCCCCTGGGAGCCTGAGGGCATCTGTACCCCTTCTGGGATCCTGCCCGAGCTCCCTGCAAGCGCCTTTCCTTCCAGGAAGATTGGTAAAGTTTCTGCTTCTCCAGGACTGGGCTTTCCTGTCCTGGGGGCACTAGCTGCGTGGCCTTTGCCTGGCTCCTCATGGGGGCTCCTCCCCCTTGGATGCTTTTTTATTTCTTTATGTTTTTCCATCTTCCTACCTTGATAGAAGCGCGAACTCTTCTGACTGTAGCATTCCAGCTCTTCTCTCTTTAAATCTCAGGCCGAATTCATAGGTTTTCAGGATGATTTGAAAGTTATCTAGGTAAGTTGGTGGGGACTGGTGACTTCGGGACCCTACTTTTCTGCCATCTTGCCCCGCCTCCTTCTCTTTTTAATATATACCTCAGTGCTATAAATGGTGAGATGAGTGCTATTCTTGGAGGATTCCAGAAATTTTTAACATATTATGTTTTTATTTTCATTCAATATGTGATACTTTGTAATTTCTTTTTTCATTACTTCTTTATTCCAAGGGTTTTTTAAAGATTTTTATGTATTTGAAAGAGAAGGAGAGAGAGAGAAAGAGAGCGCATAGGCGAAGGGAGGTCCAGAGGGGTAAGCGTCCTTCCCTCTGAGTGGGAAGCCCAACATGGGGCTCAATCCCAGGACCCGGAGATCATGACCTGAGCTAAAGGCAGACACTTAATCCATTGAGCCACCTAGGTACCCAGACCCAGGGGTTATTTAGATGTGCATTATTAATCAGTTTGCAAGTATTTGAGTATTTTCCAGAGGTAGGTTTGTTCTTCATTTCTAATTTGATCACTTTGTGGTCACAGAACACACTTTCATGACTTCAATCCTTTTGACTTAACTCCCTTTATTAAGGTTTATTTTATGACCCAGAATATAATCTCTTTTGGTAAATGCTCCATGGATACTTGAGAAAGATGGTGGTGGTCAAGTCTTCTATATCCTTGATGATTTTCTGCCTATTAAAATCTCAGACTAAAATTGTAAATTTGCCTGTTTCTCTTTGCAGTTCTGTTGATTTTTGCCTTATGTATTTTGATGTTATTAATAGATTCATAAGCACTTAGGTTTGTTATGCTTATTTGTCGACCCTTTCATCATTAACAAATGACCTTATACATCACGAGAATATATATTGCTTTGAAATCTATTTTGCCTGGCATTAATATTGCTACTCAAGCTCAGCCTTCTTTTGTCAAGTGTGAGTGTGGTATATCCTTATTTTTTGTCCTTTTCACAAATTTGTGTCTTTACATTTATTTATTTATTTATTTATTTATTTATTTATTTATTTATTTATTTATTTATTTATTTATTTATTTTTGTGTGTGTGTGTCTTTACATATAAATTGAATTTTTTATAGGCAGCCTATGGTTGTCTCTTACATTTTTATCCATTCTGACAGTGTGCCTTTTAATCGAGGCTTTCAGACCATTTTCTTTCTTTCTTTTATTTTTTGACAATTTTCATTTACTCTGATTATTGATACAGTAGATATAAATCTCTCATCCTGTTTGCTTTCCGTTTGACCTGCTTTGTTCCCATTTTCTTTGCTTTCTGCTTTCTTTTAGATTAATAAACTAATTTTTACGAGTTCAATTTATACATATATATAAATATACACATGTGTGTATGTATGGGCTTTGTTTATTACTATAACTCTTAAGATTTGCTATTTTAGTGATTGCTTTAGGGTTTAAAGCATATGACTCAAGCATCACAGTCCACCTTCTTGTAGTGTTATACCACATTATATGTAGTTTAAGAAAATTCCAATAGGGAACACGTGAGTAGCTTAGTGGTTGAGCATCTACCTTTGGCTCAGGGTGTGATCCCAGGGTCCTTGTATCAAGTCCCACATCAGGCTATCTCAGGGAACCTGCTTCTCACTCTGCCTGTGTCTCTGCCTCTCTCTCTCTCCATGTCTCTCATGAATAAATAAATAAAATCTTTTTTTTAAATTACAATAGTTTACTTCCATTTCTTCTCTCCTAGCCAGATCCTTTGTGGGTCTGTGGGATTATAGTTTTCATTCAGTTTAGAAAGGTTTCGGTCATGTTTTCTTTTCTTTTTAAAAGATTTTAAAGTTCTATTGATAATAAGATTTTATTTATTTATTTGAGAGAGAGAGCATGAGCAGGGAGAGAGGCAG
The DNA here is from genome assembly GCF_011100685.1 of Canis lupus familiaris. Classification (NCBI taxonomy): domain Eukaryota; kingdom Metazoa; phylum Chordata; class Mammalia; order Carnivora; family Canidae; genus Canis; species Canis lupus. The sequence continues at coordinate 124,116 of NW_023330406.1, forward strand.
AGGAAGAGGGAGAAGCAGACTCCCTACTAAGCAGGGAGCCCACCATGTGGCTTGATCCCAGGACACCAAGATCATGACCTGAGCCGAAGGCAGACACCCACCGATTGAGCCACCCAGGCACCTGGTATAATCTCTTTACGTTGAAGTTACTCAATATTTATTTCATGTATGAATGAGTTAATGTGAACATGCTCGGTCCCTTATATGCAAAAAATACTCCTATTGTTTTATTTTACTTTTTAAAAGAATAAATTTGTGAGAGAGCATGAGCAGGAGATGGGGAGAGGAACAGAGAGGGAGGGAACGAGGGGGTAAAGAACCTTAAGCAGACTCTGTGCTGAGTGCAGCACCCAGTGCCAGGTTCAATCCCACAACTGTGAGATCATGACCTCAGTCAAAACCAATAGTTGGATGCTTTACCACCTGACCCACCCTGATGCCTCCTGTATTTTATTTCTGTTTTTGTTTTTCCTCTGGTGTAGATTCTGTTAGCGTATTGACGATCCAGAATGCAATTCTTAAATACAAAAGATCAATAGAATTAAAAAGAAAAGACTGTGAACAACTTACAAGAAAAATTTTAAAAGTGGAATATAAGGTCAATGGACTAGAAAAGTTGCTATCAGAAACAAAAAAAATGAAATCTCAATTAGAGCATCAAAAAGTGGAATGGGAATGAGAACTCTACAGTTTAAGGTATGACATCTTGGTTTTAAGGAAATATTTCAACTATTTACTTTTTTTTTTTTTAATAGACTCCACACTCAGCGTGGGGCTTGAACTCACAACTGTGAGATCAAGAGTCACATGCTCTGTCAACTGAGCCAGCCAGGAACCCCTTGAAATACTTACTTTTATGCTGCAGATGTGTAGGAGAAGTTTTGTAATTGCTAATTTGCCTTCTGGGATTTTATAGGGAAGGAAACTCCGTTAGAAATGTGAAGTATCAGAAGACGAATGGGTAAAGAAGCAGTGGTCTATGTATATACAATGGAATATTCCTCAGCCATTAGAAACGACAAATACCCACCATTTGCTTCCACGTGGGTGGAACTGGAGGGTATTATGCTGAGTGAAATAAGTCCATCAGAGAAGGACAAACATATGGTCTCATTCATTTGGGGAATATAAAAATTAATGAAAGGGAATAAAGGGGAAAGGAGAGAAAATGAGAGGGAAATATCAGTGAGGGTGACAGAACATGAGAGACACGTAACTCTGGGAAACGAACAAGGTGTAGTGGAAAGGGAGGTGAGTGGAGGCTGGGGTGACTGGCTGATGGGCACTAAGGGGGGGCACTTGACGGGGTGAGCACTGGGTGATATGCTGTATGTTGGCAAATTGAACTCCAATTTTTTTTTAAAAAAAAGTCGTAAAGTGTGAGATTCTTTGAAATAATACTGCAAGGTTTTAACAGTGAATACTTCTAATAATTTAATATATATTCTAAAGCATAATTTTAATGACCATGTAGAAGTCCATCATATGTAAACCTCATTATTTAACAAATTGAATTTTGGTTGTTTTCCATTTTCCTATAGTTTAATTAATGCTATAAGGAATGTCTTTTATTTAATTCTGTTTCTACAGTCTTGGTTAATTGGAATAAATTCTTTAATATAGTATTGTGTTAATGTATAAAAATATTTAGTAGAGGTCTCTGATCCATATTTTTAAATTGTTCTCAGGAAATTTTATATTATATGCCCCCCAACAGAGTGTGAAATGGCCAATTTTTCTCAAGACAGAAAAATTGGTTTATTCTTAACATATGCAGGGGTTAAAAAGTAAAATGGAAAAATGATTAATGGTTAAGTTTTTTTTAACATTTCTCACATATATAAAGAAAATTAATTCAAAAGTCTATGCTGAAAGCACATCTTACTCTATTCTTTACTTAATTAATATGGATCCTGTGATGTTTTCAAAGGAGTTTTCAAATGATTTATAAAATACATAATGATCAACAAGGTTGAGAATATTACAGAATAAGAAACATAAAAAGCATGGGCAATAGATTTTAGGCTCCCTAGTCTAGTGCTGGATCAGAGTCATCTGCAGGTATATGGTGTGTAAACGACATCTGCTGATGCTGTCTTACACTGAAGATCATTTTTAGAGGTACCTGTGATGTTTTGTGAAATAAAAATGTATTTCTAGTGAATTTATAAAGTTGTTGATAAACAGCAACTTCTCTTTTTAATTAGTAATGAAATGATTTGTCTTAATTGAAGTGTAATTATGACTTTGTGGAGAAAAAATGACAATTTTGAACCCTTTCTTAAATAATTTCAGAATTCCTTTGCTTACAACATCTCCCAGAGTTATTACTGACTAAAACTTACTAAGTTGCAAAATGCTTTCTCATTGCTTCTTTTAAACTATATATCTTTTTGAAGATATTGAAGTGATAAATTGAAAAACATGAGCCCTAGAAAGGGAAAAAAATTGAGAACAGAAAAATTTCCTTTGGATAATGAACCAACATATGTGGAACCAGATCATAAAATAAAAGTTTTATTGCTAACAAAACAAATTTTAAAATGAACACATGCATTTGCAGATTGACCTTAAAACAAGAAAAAGAAAAAAGAAGAAGTGCTGAAATTTTATATATAAATATTAAGGAGCAATTAAGAAGTAAAGAAGAGCTGAGTGAAGTAAGTCAATCATAGACAGACAAACATCATATGGTTTCACTCTATGGGGACTATAAAAATACTGAAAAGGATTATAGGGGAAAGGAGAGAAAATCAGTGGGAAAAAGTAGAGAGGGTGACAACACATTAGAGACTCCTAACTCTGAGAAATGAACAAGGGATAGTGGAAGGGGAGGTGGGCGGGGGGTGGGGAGACTGGGTGACGGTCACTGAGGGGGCATTTGACAGGTGAGCACTGGGTGTTATGCTGTATGTTGGCAAATCGAACTCCAATAACAAATATACAAAAAAAATAGTATTCCATCATGTAATACTCTGGGCATTCTGTTCTCATGAAAGCTGCCTCTGAACATCATTTTGCTCTTCTATAACCTAGAGACACATTTTCATTAGGATTTTGGATCTTATCATTAAAAAAAAAGTCAAAAGGCTTAAGAGAACTTAAAAAAAATGTTCAAGAGTGGTCTTTTTTATAACAAGGCTTTTCATCCTCAATGAATAATTCAAATTTTGAATTAAATGACAGCAAAATGTGCCATAGAGTAAAAATACAAGTAGACATAGTATTGTGAAATAAAATTTCTGTGTAAAACATTTAACTAGCTTCATCAGCATCTCAAGGAAATCTAGCTCATATTTCAACATTAAAAAATTCAAAACTGGGACACCTGGGGGCTCAGTGGGTTAAGTGTCCAACTCTTTTTATGGCTCAGGTCATGATCTCACAATCACGAGACTCCGAACCAGGTGAGGCTGGAGACTCACATCATGAGACTCAGAACCAGAGTCTGCTGGAGATTCATTTCCCTCCCTCTCCCTCTACTCCTTTCCCCCCAGCCCATGCTCTGTGTAAAAATAAATACAATTCCATAAATCAATAAATCAATATAACATTTATCTCATTTTACCTTCCATCCCTTCATTCAAAATATATACATAGGGCATATGTGAGAGGCCAAGAATTCCAATAAGGTAGTAATTGTGGCTACAAAGATCATGGTTGCTATTAGGTTAAAATGAAATGTTTAATCTATTTGAAGCCTAACAATATGTATTATATCAAAGGGATACCATAAATAATATTGATGGAAATATACAATTACTGCCAAAAATTTACCTGATTCAAATTATTTTTTACACCCTTCAATTCCAAGTTTCGTCTTCTAAGATTAAGTTGAAGTTGTTTGATTTCAACTTCTTTACTATATTGCTCTTCTTTACTTCTTGTTTTTTATAATAAATTTATTTTTTATTGGTGTTCAATTTACCAACATACAGAATAACACCCAGTGCTCATCCCGTCAAGTGCCCCCCTCAGTGCCCGTCACCCATTCACCCCCACCCCCTGCCCTCCTCCCCTTCCACCACCCCTAGTTTGTTCCATGCACATTGAAGTTCCGTGCACATTGAAGCAAATGCTGGTTATTTGTCATTTCTAGGGACTGAGTAATATTCCATTTTATATATAGACCACATCTTCTATATCCATTCATCATTTGATGGATACTCAGGCTGCATCCACCGTCTGGCTATTCTGGAAAATGCTGCTATAAACATTGGGGTGCAGGTGTCGCGGTTTTTCACTGCATCTCTATCTTTGGGGTAAATCCCGAGTGGTGCTATTGCTGGGTCATAGGGTAGCTCTATTTTTAACTCTTTGAGGAACCTCCACACAGTTTTCCATAGTGGCTGCACCAGTTCACATTCCCACCAACAGTACAAGAGGGTTCCCCTTTCTCCACCTCCTCTGCAACATTTGTTGTTTCCTGTCTTGTTAATTTTCCCCATTCTCACTGGTGTGACGTGGTATCTCATTGTTTTTGATTTGTATTTGCCTGATGGCAACTGATGTGGAGTGTTTTCTCATGTGCTCGTTGGCCATTTGTATGTCTTTTTTGGTGAAATTTCTGCTCATGTCTTTTGCCCATTTCATGATTGGATTGTTTCTTTGCTGTTGAGTTTACTAAGTTCTTTATAGATCTTGGATACTAGCCCTTTACCTGATAGGTCATTTGCAAATAACTTCTCCCATTCTGTAGGTTATCTTTTAGTTTTGTTGACTGTTTCTTTTGCTGTGCAGAAGATTTTTATCTTGATGAGGTCCCAATGGTTTATTTTTGCTATTGTTTCCCTTTGCCTTCATAGATCTATCTTGCAAGAAGCTGCAGTGGCCGAGTTTACAAAGGCTGTTGCCTGTGTTCTCCTCTAGGATTCTTTTTTTTTCTTTTTTAATTTTTATTTATTTGTGATACTCACAGAGAGAGAGAGAGAGAATGAGGCAGAGACACAGGCAGAGGGAGAAGCAGGCTCCATGCACCGGGAGCCCGACGTGGGATTCGATCCTGGGTCTCCAGGATCGCGCCCTAGGCCAAAGGCAGGCGCCAAACCACTGCGCCACCCAGGGATCCCTCCTCTAGGATTCTGATGGATTCCTGTCTCACGTTTAGATCTTTCCTCCATTTTGAGTTTATCTTTGCGTGTGGTGCAAGAGAGTGGTCTAGTCTCATTCTTCTGCACGTGGCTGTCCAGTTTTCCCAGCACCATTTATTTTATTTATTTATTTTATTATTATTATTATTTATTTATTTATGATAGTCACAGAGAGAGAGAGAGGGAGGCAAAGACATAGGCAGAGGGAGAAGCAGGCTCCACGCACCAGGAGCCTGATGTGGGATTCAATCCCGGGTCTCCAGGATCATGCCCTCGGCCAAAGGCAGGCGCCAAACCACTGCGCCACCCAGGGATCCCCCCCAGCACCATTTATTGAAGAGAGTGTCCTTTTTCCAGTGGATAGTCTTTGCTGCTTTGTCAAATATAACTTGACCATGGATTCGAGGGCCCATTTCTGGATTCTCTCTTCTGTTCTATTGATCTATTTGTCTGGTTTTGTGCCAGTACCACACTGTCTTGATGATCAAAGCTTTGTAAGACAACTTGAAATCCGGCATTGTGATGTCCCCAGCTCTGGTTTTCTTTTTCAATATTCCCCTAGCTGTTCGGGGTTTTTTCTGATTCCACACAAATCTTAAGATTATTTATTCCAGCTTTCTGAAGAAAGTGAAGAAAGTCCATGGTATGTGGATAGGAAAGCATTGAATGTAAATCGCCCTGGGTTAGCATAGACATTTTGACAATATTAATTCTTCCAATCCATGAGCATGGAATATTTTTCCATCTCTTTGTGTCTTCCTGGATTTCTTTCAGAAGTGTTCTGTAGTTGTTAGGGTATAAATCCTTTATCTCTTTGGTTAGGTTTTCCTTGGTATTGGTGGTGATCTCTCCTTTTTCATTCGTGATTTTATTAATTAGAGTCTTTTCTCCTTTATTTTTTAAAAGGCTGGCTAATGGTTTACGTATCTTATTCTTCCTTTCAAAGAACCAACTCCTGGTTTTGTTGATCTGTTCCACAGTTCTTCTGGTCTCTATTTCATTGAGTTCTGCTCAAATCTTCACTCTCTCTGTTCTGCTTGGTGTAGGTTTTATTTACTGTTCTTTCTCCAATTCCTTTAGGTGCAAGGTTAGCTTGTGTCTTTGAGGTTTTTTTCCAATCTTTTGAGGGATGCTTGTATTGCAATGCATTTCCCGCTTAGGATTGCTTTGGCTGTATCCCAAGGATTTTGAATGGTTGTATCTTCATTTTCATTAGTTTCCATGAATCTTTTTATTTCTTCTCTAATTTTCTGGTTGACCCATTCATCTTTCAGCAGGATGGTCTTTCTCCTCCCTGTGTTTGAGTTTCTTCCAGATTTCTTCTTGTGATTGAGTTCTAGTTTCAAAGCATTGTGGTCTGAAAATATGCAGGGGACAGTCCCAATGTTTTGGTATCGGGTGGCCTATTCTGAGAAAGTTCCATGAGAAGACTGTGTATTCAGTTGCTTTTGGATGTAAAGTTCTGTAAATATCTGTGAAATCCATGTGGTGTAGTGTATCATTTAAAGCTCTTGTTTCTTTGGAGATGTTGTGCTTAGAAGATCTGTCATTTGCAGAATGTGCCGTGTTTAAGTCTCCTACTACTAGTGTATTATTATCTAAGTATGCCCCTACTTTGGTTATTAATTCATTGATAGACTTGGAAGCTCCCACATTAGAAGCATAAATATTCATGATTGTTAGATCTTCTTGTTGGATAGACCCTTCAAGTATGATATAGTGTCCCTCTTCATCTCTTAACTGCAGTCTTTGGGATAAACTTTAATTTATCTGATATAAGGATGGCTACCCCTGCTTTCTTTTGAAGACTGTGTGAGTGGTAAATGGTTCTCCAACTTTTTATTTTCATGCTGTAGGTGTCCTTATATCTAAAATGAGTCTCTTGTAGACAGCAAATAGATGGGTCTTGATTTTTTTATCCAGTCTGAAACCCTGCGTTTTTTGATGGGATCATTTAGCCCATTCACATTCAGAGTACCTATTGAAAGATGTTGATTTACTGTCATTGTAATGTCTATTCAGTCCCTGCTTTTGTGGATTATTTCTTTGGGCTTCCTCTTTCTTTTACAGGGTCCCCATTAATATTACTTGCAGAGCTGGTTTGGTGGTCACATATTCTTTCAGCTTCTGCCTATCTTAGAAGCTCTTTATCCTATTCTGAACCAAAGGCTCACTGGATAGAGTATTCTTGGCTGCATGTTCTTGTCATGTAGAACCCTGAATATTTCCTGCCAGCTGTTTCTGGCCTGCCAGATCTCTGTGGAGAGGTCTGCTGTTAATCTAATATTTCTCCCCATATAAGTTAGAAATCTGTTTCTTGCTGTTTTAAGGACTTTCTTTTTCTTTGGAATTTGCTTGTTTCATCATTAAATGTCGAGTTCTGCTTTTTTTCCCTTCCCCTTGGTGGGGGACCTCTCTATCTCCTGGACCTGAATGCCTTTTTTCCCTCCCCAAAATTAGGGAAGTTCACAGGTATGATTTGTTCAAATATCCTTTCTGGCCCTCTGGCCCTCCTGTGGAACCCCAATTATGCGTATATTTTTTCCTTCTGAGGCTCTCGATTATTTCCCTTAACCTTTCCTCATGGTCTTTTAATTGTTTTTCTCTTTTCTCTTAAGCTTTCCTCTTTGCCATCAACTTGTCTTCTGTGGCACTCACTCTTTCCTCTAACTCATTAACCCTCATTGTTAGGACCTTCAGTTTGGATTGCATCTCATTTAATTAATTTTTAATTTTGGACTAAGTAGATCAAAATTCTGCAGTCATGAAGTTTCTTTAATACTCTCTGCTTTTTTACAGAGCCACCACTAGCTTTATAATTGTGCTTTTGAATTGGCTTTCTGACATCGAATTGTAATTCAAATTCTATAAGTCTGTGGAAGAGAGTACTGTTTCTGATTCTTTTGTGGTGAGATCTTCCTTCTAGTCATTTTGCTCACTGCAGAGTGGCTGTATGAACGGGCTGAGTCAAGAATATCAACCACAATCTAAGTCAATTTCACCTTAGATGATTGTTTTTAAACATTTCATTTATGTATTCATGAGAGACACCGAGAGAGGGGCAGAGACACAGGCAGAGGGAGAAGCAGGCTCCATGCAGGGAGCCTGATGTGGCACTTGATCCTGGGACTCCAGGATCATGCCTTGAGCTGAAGGCAGGCACTAAACCACTGAGCCACCCAAGGTTTCTTATCCTTCGATGATTCTGACAAGGTCCATGACATGAAATTGAAAACGAAGAGAAGAACAAAATAACACAAAATGACCACTAAAGTGAAAAACAAATTTTAAAACAAAGTAGTAGAAAATAAAAGGCCAAGAATGCCAAGGAAGAAAAAAAGAGAAAAAAAAGCAAGGGTAAAGAGGGGAAATAGAAAAAAAGAAGTAGAAAAATAAAATGTTGGGGGGGACTGGGACATGGTGGTGGTGATGAAGTTGTAGTGGAGGGAGAATGTAGTCTACCTGAGGGGTCCTAGGGGGTGATCCTCTTGGTCCTGGGTGTATTAAGTTCTGTATGTTAGAAGATACTGAGTCCCAAATTTCTATAAACCAGAAATACTTGTAGAGAGACCCAACATTGTTCCCCAAAACATAAATGAGATAAAAAGGGGGGCAGAATGGGAACGAAGAGAGAATAGAGTCTCACAGAATGAACCAGCACGGTATACCACTTGGTTCTGGGTGCATGCTCGTCCTGTTTTAGAAGGTATTGTGCCATTGTAGAACAAAATGAGGTAGAGAAAACAAAAAAGCACACAACACACACAAAACATATCTCGTCTAGCTCCCAAAATTAAGTTGAGTATGTTGAAGGGAATCTAGAAGTGGAAAATCTATCTAAGACGTGTAATTGTAAAAATATGAGTCAAAAAGGAAGAAACCTGAAAAATGAAAAGGTGGCAAAATATTGTAGTTAAGGTGGGAAAAGAGAAAGAAAATTGGAAACTTACAGTCTGATATAAAAATGAGTTGTACTGGAACATGGGGGGGGCGGGGAAGAGGGGTACCCTCTAGTTCTATATACTGTAGATCCCTCGACTTCCCCTGGAGCTTTCCAGCGCTGCTGGGTGGGGAACTTGCTCTTCCCCTGTCCTTCCAGCTGGTCTTCTGGGGGAGGGGCGGGCTGTGCCGATTCTCAGGTGTGTGCACCTTGGGGAGCTGCCCCGCCCCCTGCTGGGTGCAGGGTCACGGGAGCCGACCTGACCTCCCGTGAGGCCCGTGTCCCCTGGCGGCCACGCCTCTCCCAGGCACCGGGTGACACCAGGAGGGACAACACACCGGCGGCGGCCAGGTCTCCCTGGCCCTGGAGGGCGCCCCCTGCAGTGACTCCCGCCATCTCCCAGTCCACAGGGGCCTGGATGCTCCCGGGGCAGGAGGGGCAGGAGTGTCCTCTGCTGTCCTGGGCCCTCTCCGCCTCGGCCTGTCCCGGGGGGAGCAGGATCCCGGCTGTGTCCCCTGGGTCCGGGGCCTGCGCTGCTGGAGTTCTGGCTCCCGGAGCCCCTCCCGACACACCGGCTTCTCCCCGAGGCCCCACGCAGCGCGCTCCAGCCCTTTACGGAGCTGGGCCGGTGTGGGGGGCACTCGACCCTGCACACTTCCTCTGTCAGTGACCCCGGAGACTGGAGGTCCCCACCCCCCACGTCCTGGCGGAGTTCCCAGCTGAGTGCCTTTCCATCCCGGAGGAATCCGGGGCGGATTTTAAAGCTCCCACTTGTCCGCTTCTCCGGGGCTGTGCTTTCCGCCTGGGAGGCTTTCCCCGCTGCAGGCCTCAGCCCGGCTCCTCCGGTGCCCCTCCCCACATGATTCTTTTTTATTTTTTTCCACCTCCCTACCTTGTTAGGAGCGAAAACCCTTCCTCTCTGTAGCGTTCTGACTGTTCTCTCTTTAAATCTCAGTTTGGGGGATCCCTGGGGTGGCTCAGCGGTTTGGCGCCTGCCTTTGACCCAGGGCTGACCAGGGCTGAGTCCCGGGATCAAGTCCCACGTGGGGCTCCCAGCATGGAGCCTGCTTCTCCCTCCTCCTGTGTCTCTGCCTCTCTCTCTCTCTTTCTCTATCATAAATAAATAAATAAATCTTTAAAAAAAAAAATCTCAGGTCGGACACTTGCCGGGGGAGGGGGGGCACTTGACGGGATGAGCACTGGGTGTTATACTATATGTTGGCAAATCGAAGCTCCAGTAAAAAAAGTAAATAAAAATCAATCATCAATCAATCTCAGGGTCGAATTCGTAGGTGTTCAGGATGATTTGAAAGTTATCAAGGGGGAACCCTGGGTGGCGGCAGCGGTTTTGGCGCTGCCTTTTGGCCCAGGGCGCGATCCTGGAGACCGGGGCCGAATCCCATGTCGGGCTCTGGTGCATGGAGCCTGCTTCTCCCTCTGCCTGTGTCTCTGCCTCTCTCTCTCTCCTCTGTGACTATCATGAATAAATAAATAAAATCTTAAAAAAAAAAAAAAGTTATCAAGGTAAGTTGGTGGGGCCAGGTGCTTGAGGATCCCTACTCCTCCCTCACCTTGCCCCCATCCCACCCAAGATGGAATTCTAAACAATCACCTTTGCAAACGAAATGAGACAGAAATGTCTCATACTAAATGAATTCTGAGGTATTTTCTTTAGTTATTTTGAAGTACGTGTGTATGTATTTGTACGTATGTATATTTTATTTTTGGAATTATTATTTTTCTCATGCATGTGATATTTCTAAAAAACCAACCCTGTACATTATGGTAAGTACAGAGGATTTTAAAAGAATACAATATATTGTGGGTGAGTGTGTGTGTATATATATACATATATACATACGTACATACATACACATAGGGTCTATATAGGGAGGAGTGAAGTTTGTAGTCCATTAATTAATTAATTAATTAATTAATTTATTTTTTATTTTTTAAGTTTTAATTTAAATTCCAATTAGTTAACACAGTGTAATGTTAGTTTCAGGTGTACAATATAGTGGTTCAACAGTTCCATACAACACCAGGTGCTCGTCACAATAAGTGCACGCCTTAATCCCCATCATCTTTCACCCATCCCCCTATTCCCCCCACCAAACCATTAGTTCTTCTCTATAGTTGAGTCGTTTCTTAATCTGCCTCTCTTTTCCCCTTTTGCTCATTTGTTTTGTTTCTTAAATTACACATGAGTGAAATCATATGGTATTTGTCCTTCTCTGATTTATTTCTCTTAGCATAATATTCCTAGCTCCATCCATGTTGTCACAAATGGCAATATTTTATTCTTTTTGATGGCTGAGTAATTTTTTTTAATTTATTTTTTATTGGTGTTCAATTTACTAACATACAGAATAACCCCCAGTGCCCGTCACCCATTCACTCCCCCCCCACCCTCCTCCCCTTCTACCACCCCTAGTTCGTTTCCCAGAGTTAGCAGTCTTTACGTTCTGTCTCCCTTCTGATATTTCCCACACATTTCTTCTCCCTTCCCTTATATTCCTTTCACTATTATTTATATTCCCCAAATGAATGAGAAAATAATGTTAGTCCTTCTCCGACTGACTTACTTCACTCAGCATAATACCCTCAAGTTCC